>NW_027499890.1:0-78791 GCF_021521415.1 Bidens hawaiensis | reverse complement strand
GACAAGAGGGATCTTTGGTTTATAAGTAAATGTCATGCCTCTTAAATTACCAATGCATTTGGGCGTAATGGTAGTGGATGAGAGGAGAACTCCATATTTAAGCGTGCTCAGCTGGAAGTAGTAGCAGGATGGGTGACCTCCTTGGAAGTCTCCACCTGGGCAACTAAAAACAAACCCGTGAGCTCTTCATGGGCAAAACGGACAATATTGGTGGCGCGAGGGGCCAGATGCTACACATATTAAAGATAAAAATTAAACCAAAAATTTAGTAATTGTGTCTTTTTGTTCGTCACCGTGTCTTTTTATTCATTACCGTGTCTTTCTATTCATCATTGTGTTTTAGCCATTGTGTGAGCTCATTGTCTTTTGTTCGAGATTGACATGTGATCCTCACTTAATATGGTACACATATCAAAGATAAAAATTAAAACAGAAATTACGCCATTGTGTCTTTTTGTTTCTCATAGTGTCTTCCTACTCATTACTGAGTTTTAGTCATTGTGTGTGGTCACCGTCTTTTGTTCGGGATTGACATGCGGTCTTCACTTAATTTGAGAAAAAGAGTATTACGTCCAGTCATTGTATAATATGCATTTTTCTGTTGTGTTTTACGTTTCAGGTCATTGTGTAATATGCATTCAACATTGGGGTTTAAGTTTCAGGTTATTGGATAATATCCATTCGTTATAGTGTTTTACATTGTTATTGTGTAATATGTATTCATTATTGTGTTTTATGTTGTGACATTCATGACAAAACGAGGTATACTATATTCTTTACGTAACAAGTAAACGATAAATCGGTTAATTCGTAGGGCTTAAACAAGTAACCGACCGATACTAATTATGACCCGTATACATACTGAGGGGTCATATACGAGTTATATATATGTTATAGAGGCTAACATATTGATATTTAGGCCCTAGTACGTTTAAAACTCTATAAACGAAAAAGGTTTCGTTTATCGATACGCTATAAGCTTAAACGCAATCGTTAATATCAAAACAAGCATTGTAGCATCCGTTAAGCCGAAAAAGATTTATAAAACACTTATATGACATGTTCTAAGCAATCCGTGAAAATATTTTGGAATTTTACAACGAGTCAGTACGTTTTTCTTATTTTACAAAATTAAGCTGAAAAACACTCGTTTTTACGCTATTTTTTACACCCGAATTAATTTTCTTGCGAAAAACCGAACCCGAACTAAAGTTGAAGTGGGCTTTTCATGTTTGGGCTTGTATAATTAAATTGATGGGCCAAAACAGCCCATTATGGGGTTTCCAATAATTCCGATCGGCCAGCCCCACACTACATCACATTATTTTTCTATATACCTAACTTACACCTTAAGACTTTGTTATACATTTTAACTCATAAATTTTGAAGTCCAAGCAGCTCAAACTCCTGTTCTATCAGCTCCTCTTCAAAACCCTAAGGTAAGATCAAATTTTACAAAGATTTAACCAAGTTTGATTCATATAATTAACATATAAACATGTTTTAGTTAGTTTTAAACATGTTTAACCATCCAAAAACCCTAAAAATCAAGTAAAATTATGTTTTGATGTAAAACATGTTTACAAACCAGGAACATATATTTTTTTTGGTCAAAAACACGGATTAGAACATGAATACAACGTTTTTACGGTTAGAAAGTTCGGTTTGAACCCAAAACCAAAACCCTAATTATCAAGGCTGTTACATGGATGATTTATGCTTGGTTTGATGTTATATGATATGTAGATATACTGATTTTGCAACCCGAGACCCGGAGAATCGTTTTTAAACTAGCAAAATTCATCGAAAACCGACAAGGTAAACCCGTAACACTCGTTTAGGGGCTGTTTAGTATTAGGTTGTGACGTTCTTGTTGTTAGCTTGTGAAAACTTGCAGGGACATTAGGGATCATATAAATGAGTCCCTGTTCAAATTTGGTAATTTTTCGATAAACGGAGAATATTTGGTGAATTTATTCCCGTTTATGAGCGTTTATTTGGGAAAAATAGCTAAACATATTGAAAAATTATGAAACTTGGTTTTGGAGTTTAATATGTGATGGTAAGATCACTGGTAAAGTTTGGGAATCATTGGAAATATCTAAGTATGGTTTGTGCGATCATGGCTTAACCGAATTTTAACAGCCGAAAAACACACAAAAAGGCATTTTGTCAAAAGAGTTTGGTTCTGGAAATTTTGCAGGGGCTATGTAATGATATTGAGGCCATTGGTAAAAATTATCGGATTTTTCGGAGGTCGTTTGATATAAACGGGCCATTTATTACACGATTATAACCTATTAAATGAATTTTTATAAATAAATAAATAATCATAAAATTTCTGAAAATATTTTTATAAAATTCTCCATGTCTTAATGTATTTTTACAGAAATTTACATAATTTATATATAAGTGCATATTTAGTTATGATTAATCAAAGATTTAAATTATAATTGTTTTAACGAAACCGGCAGTTTTGTGTTTAACGGACTGACTGGTATGTCAAAATGTCAAAAGTGGCCAAATATCATATTTTTGAATGATATTAATAAAAACGAACTTTTTACGAGAATTCCGGACAAATCGGGTGGATTGTGCGCGTTTTGTATAATCAAACCCGTGTAAAAACGGAAACGAACCCTGCAATCAAACCAGACGCCGAAACTTTAAAATTCTTTCAAAAATCAAATTATTTTATCAATCAATATATTTACTTAAGTTTTATGTGATCTTACCTAATCCCGAAACGTATAAACGATCAACTGAGCTAGGCTCGGAAAACGGTGAAACTGAGCCAAATCCAGTTTTAAACATTTCATAGTATACAATGTCACAATCTAAGACTATGGTCATGTTCTGGGCCTAACAGCTATACCCAGATTATCTATACAGCCCGACTTAGCTTGAACACTGTACTAGTAATAACGATACGATACCGTTTATAGGAATCAGGCTATAAACGAGGCATCTGACTTATTTATACGTGATTTCTGTGCGAACTACGATAAGGTGAGTTTCACGACCCCCACTTTCTAAACTGTTTTACGAACTTTTGGGGTGAAAAGCATGTTTACATAAACTGTTATACTTGAAAACGTGTGATGATATGGATTATCTAAGTACTAACACTTGACAAGTCCCCACAAACACAAGTGATTAACTTCGTGCCGGTGACGTGTGGATAGTACTATCGGTTTGACAAACCCAACTGTGACAGAGCCGGCGGGGTAAGCCGGAAAATATGTAAAACCAGTTGCACATTGTCATTATATATTTACATACTGCCATGTGGTGTTAGACATAGTACATACTTGGGGCAAAATGGCTGTTAAATGCCAACGGGAGCGCATGGGCAGGAGAGGCCATGCAGTATAGCTCGTTTCGGTTTCACTTGTGGCTTAGTATAATACATCATACACATACATATACACATACACACTGTAAACTTTACGAACTCGTGTACTGATTTCATTGATACTCGTGAAACTTGAAACTCACCAACTAGACGTAGTTGACCCGTTTTAACATGCTTTTCAGGTAAAGCAAAAGTGGAATGATTTGTGTGACATCTGCCCCGATCCGACCCGACCCAGGTACCCGTTTCTCTGACCCGATCTCTCTTTTATTATTTAATATTTATACTTATATTTTACTTTTAATAATAATATATATTTTCCTCCCCGCCTCTTTCTCTCTCTTTCTTTCCGCCGTCCCGTCCCTCTTCCTTCTCTCTTTCCGCCTTCTTTTCCCTCTTGTCGCCGTCCCGCCCTTACGCCTTGTTTCCCTCCTCTTTGCTTGTCCTTTGGTTCTTCCCGCCTAAGGATGTCTGCAGCTCCACGCGCCAGACTCCTTACATGGAAGCCTGCGTGAAGACATCTTGTTCCTGCGATGCGTGAAGAGAACTCTTCCCGCAGCGCGCTAAGAATGCATGTTCTTCCCGCAATGCGCTAAGAATGTATGTTCTTCCCGCGATGCGCTTAGAATTCTTGTTCTTCACGCAGCACGCTAAGGATTTGTGATTCTTCCCGCAGTGCGCTAAGGAATGTTGTGCCAGCCTTCGCGCTCGCGCACTCAGCCTTCCCGCGCTTAACCCTTGTATCTTCTGTTTATTCCAGCCTGTATGCTTTTGTGTTGTCTTATCTTCTGTGCTGTTGACCTAACCTATCTAATGTCTGAATAGTTACTTTCGGCGCAGCATGCGTACCAACCCCCATTGGTTGGTAGAAAAAGTGACTGACATTATCTTTTGAGATCTGCTTTTGCCATGCTTGACCAGTACCTTTATCTGATCCGCCCATGCCTGTTACTGTTCCCTGTCAGCTTTATCTTGCCCCCTGCAGCTGCCATATCTTTTGATATCTTTTGCTTTTGGAATCTTTTGCTTTTTGAGATCTTTTTCCCTTTTCTAGGGATTATGTCTCCTAGGGTTTTTCTATAAATAATAATAATATTTCATAACACATCACACACAAAACACTTAATCTCTCCTGTTCTCTTGCTCCTTGCTCTCTCTGCCGTCTTCCTCTCTGCCTCCGTCTTCCTCCTTGTTCTTCCTGCTTTTCCGGTAATATATATTATAATTTACTTATTAATTATGCTAACTTATAATCAAGACTTAAAACAAATCATTAAAACAATAATCTTATTTATAGGTTAACTTGTGCTTGTTTAAAGTTGGTTCTTGCTTTATCTATCACCGCATCGTTTATCATGTGAGTTATCTCGTATCTAATCCCTTTTTATTTTAAATGCTTTGGGATGTTCATGTGTTCATACAAAACTTGAGTCTTAAACTTGTTTATGAACTTTAGTCGCGCAGTATCCCATGTGTTGAGGACGTTTACTTGGCTGTTTATTTGTATGTGTGTATCATTAACCGCTTTGTTCGGCCTATTCCGCAGTTCCGTTGGTACCATTAGTTGAACACGGGAGACCTATCGTTTACGGTTTTCTTTGTTTACACTTGCACAGATGTTTTCTCGTTTTTATGCTCAATTGGGAGCATGGATTGAACTATGATCTATGAACTATCTTAGGCTTGATCACAATCTGATTACACCCTTGTTAAACTCTAGACATACACGTGTTGCGCGCAGATTTATTGTGATTATCTATGATTATCTATTAAACTTGATTTCTCACCAACACGCAAGTGTTTGACGTTTATTTTAACACATGTTCAGGTTTGCAGTAGCTGTTTTGGAGCTTGTGGACACGTAGGACGTTTTTACTTTTGGACCTAGAATTAAAATGTATCAAGACAAGTTAATGTTGTTTGAATGTTATAATTTATAATATATTGATTTATGTTCTTTATTTTCCCCGCTGCGCGTGCGCGATAAAATGTGTATTAATAAATATTGACACCAATAGTGTCGCGAGTAATGAAGCAATATGTGGCGCCCCGATGTATAATCCGCCTTTGGTCGGGGTGTTACAGATTGGTATCAGAGCTCGTTGACTTTAGGATAGGTGGTTAGACGTAACGGCCTAGAATACCTAAGAGTCCCTTCTCGCGCATGAGAGAAATCTCATGTTTGCGCGCTTATTGTTAATTACTCGTTATTTATGAATATGCTCGCGCTTGCGCAGTATATGATTTTATTCCGCGATATTTCGATTTTTGTGAATTTCGATTTTTATTGATTTTACTTACATATTCGTTTGTTGGGATTGAAAATCCGAAAAGTCATGGTGATACATGAATAGTTGATTTTCAATTTCCATTTACGATTATGTTCTGAGGTTGGAGACTTGAAAAGTCATGGTGATACATGAATTGTCAACCTCCAATACTCATTTTCTTGTATGTTTTATATTGAAGATTGAAAAGTCATGGTGATACATGAATCGTCAATCTCCAATACTCGTTTGCCCGTATATTTTAAATTGGGAATTCGGAAAGTCATGGTGATACATGAATTGTCGATTCTTGATTCGAATTTGTTACCTTTATTAAGTCTGCATTTAGGATCATTTATTTTACTTTAACTTTTGATAGTATCTAACTCTGCGAAACCAAGCTTTATAAAGTTAAACTTTGCGATAAAAACCAAGATATTAACTAAAATTAAAACTTTTATAGAATGCCTCCGCTATCTCGCCGATTTCAGAGAAGAGAAGCCTCGCGCATGCGTAGACAGCAACGTTCCCAGGAAATGGCCGCCGCAATAGCCCAAGCTTTGAGCCAAAACAATGCTAATACCTCCAGTTATAACATTAAGTCCTTTAATGCGGGTAACCCTCCGAAGTTCACAGGTCTTGAAGGAGCCACCGTGATGCTCCAATGGCTTGAGAAGATTGAAAACGCTTTCCTCCATACCCAATGCCCCTCAGAAAGACGAACCCTATATGCTTCCAGTGTCCTGGAATCCAGAGCGCTTACATGGTGGAATGGAGTAGCTCATGCGCGTGGCGCAGAGGCTGCTTCTAGCATGACATGGGAGGAATTCAAGGAAATTCTTACGCGAGAATTCTGCCCTCCCAACGAAGTTAAGCGCCTGGAGGAAGAATTCTGGAACTTGAAGCAATACAGCGGTGAAGCGCGCGAGTACGCGACGCGCTTCCACGAGCTAAGCTTACTGGTCCCTCACCTTGTTACCCCTTCCCGCCGAGCCATCGAGAAATTCCTTGGGGGTCTCCCCATGGAAATTCAAGATTCTGTATGGGCCAGAAACCCAGTAACCCTCTCTGACGCCATCGAATTGGCCGCTGTGCTCAGCGACAACCATGTCAGAGCAGGAACCCTGTTCCTGCGGGGAACTGAGAAGACCAAACCCAAGACTGTCCCTGAACCAACAGAAACCAAACCAGAACCCTCAAACCATAACCAGAAACGTAGGCGCAGACAAGCCTATGCGCTTACCAACCCGCCCATTGTCCAGCAACCAATTTATCAACCAGTTTACGCGCCTAACCCACTGTCAACCTACCCAGCACCTCCTGTAGTCCACAACTATGCCTTAACCAATCCAGCACTTCCTGCCCCGCCAACTAAGAAACCTTACACAGGAAACCAACCCTTTTGCCCAACCTGTAGACTTCATCACCCACCTCAAGTCCCGTGTCGACAATGTAACCGATGTGGCCGCGTAGGTCACTCCGTTGAGTACTGTAGAACCCCTCCCTCCAATCCGATTGCGCCAACACCACCAGCCTACCCGCAGAACCCACAGCCAACTTACCAAAACCCACGACCCAGATCGTGCTTTAACTGCGGTGATCCAAGTCATTTCCGGAACGCGTGCCCAAGGCTACAAGTTCAGATTACTCAAGCGAATCCGGTGAACCAAATTTCGAACCAAGTGACGCGTGGCCGAGCTTTTAACATAACCGCGCACCAAGCTCAAGCGAATAACGACGTAGTTAATGGTACATTTTTGCTTAACGGATTTTATGCATCTATGCTTTTTGATACTGGCGCCGATAGAAGTTTTATCTCTCGCGCCTTTGAGCGGAAGCTTGCGCGACCGCGCGATAACTTAAAAGAAGATTTTTCAGTTGAATTGGCTAATGGCGAAACTGTTTTAATAAACTCGGTAATTAAAGATTGCACGCTTAACCTTAACGAAAACGATTTTCTGATCGACCTCATCCCTATGCCTCTTGGAAGCTTTGATGTTATCATTGGTATGGACTGGCTCTCGAAGAATCGCGCCGAAGTTATTTGCGCCAAGAAGATGATTCGCATACCTCGAGAAAATGGTGATCTTCATATTTACGGCGAAAAACCCTCCAGTGGTCTTAAACTTATGTCTTGCGCCGAAGCCCAAAGACTCATGCGGAAGAAGTGTATTGCATTTCTAGCCCATGTGGTTAAACCCGATGAAGGAAAGAAGCTTCGCGATATCCCTGTTGTGCGTGATTTTCCTGAAGTTTTTCCTGATGATCTTCCTGGTATCCCTCCCGCTCGTGAAGTCGAGTTTCGTGTTGATCTTGTCCCTGGTGCTTCCCCCGTTGCTAAATCTCCTTACCGTCTTGCACCCGCTGAGATGCAAGAATTGGCCAGCCAACTTCAAGAGTTGACTGCTAAAGGATTCATTCGCCCTAGCTCTTCGCCCTGGGGTGCTCCGGTGTTGTTCGTTAAAAAGAAAGATGGATCGTTTCGCATGTGCATTGATTACCGCGAGTTGAACAAACTCACCATTAAAAACCGGTATCCCTTACCGCGTATTGACGACCTCTTTGATCAACTCCAAGGTGCCTCTTGTTTCTCGAAGATTGATCTCCGCTCTGGCTATCACCAGTTGCGCATCCGCGATGAAGATGTTCCGAAGACTGCTTTTCGTACTCGTTATGGCCATTTTGAATTCTTGGTCATGTCCTTCGGTTTAACCAACGCACCCGCCGTTTTCATGGATCTTATGAATCGGGTGTGTAGGCCTTTCTTGGATAAATTCGTGATCGTGTTTATCGATGATGTTCTGGTGTATTCTAAGACCAAGGCCGAGCATGAGCAACATCTCCGATTGGTATTGCAAAAGCTTAGAGCCGAGCAACTCTATGCTAAGCTTTCCAAGTGTGAATTTTGGTCTGATGAAGTACAGTTTCTTGGTCATGTTGTAAACAAGATGGGTATTCATGTCGACCCATCCAAGATTGAAGCAATCAAGAACTGGATTACGCCATCCTCTCCTTCTGAGATCCGTTCCTTTCTGGGCTTAGCTGGTTATTACCGGCGTTTCATTTCGAACTTCTCAAAGATCGCTTTGCCTTTAACAGCTCTTACGCACAAAGGTAAACCATATATTTGGGGCTCGAAGCAAGAAGAAGCCTTTCTGACGCTCAAGCGTTTGTTGTGTGAAGCTCCTGTTCTTGCGCTACCTGAGGGTAATGATGATTTTGTCGTGTATTGCGATGCATCCAACCAAGGTCTCGGTTGTGTTCTTATGCAACGAGGCAAGGTTATCGCTTACGCATCAAGGCAACTCAAGGTTCATGAAAAGAATTATACAACTCACGACCTCGAGCTTGGTGCAGTTGTTTTTGCCTTGAAGATCTGGAGACACTACCTTTATGGTACTAAGTGTATCCTCTACACTGACCATAAAAGCCTTCAGCATATCTTTGATCAAAAGGAACTTAACATGAGGCAACGCCGATGGAACGAACTCATCAGCGATTACGATTGTGAGATCCGGTATCATCCTGGTAAGGCTAATGTGGTAGCCGATGCGCTCAGCCGAAAACCCTGCCAACTTAACTGTATCTTGCCGCGCACCCAGCTTCACTTCGCGCCGATTCAAAGCAACCTTGAATCGCGTATTCGTGACGCGCAGCGCGCATCCATCAGTAATGGTAACCTTCGCGCCGAGTTAGCGTGTGGCGCGGAAGCACTCTTTGTCCCTAATCTGAGTGGAATTCTCTGCTATCTCAATCGCATCTGGATCCCTTGTGATGAGAATCTTCGCGCTGATATCCTTTGTGAAGCGCACAAATCTCGATATTCTATTCATCCTGGCGCTGATAAGATGTACAAGGATTTGCGCATTACTTATTGGTGGCCTGGCATGAAAAAGGATATTGCTGTGTTCGTAGCTAAGTGCCTGACTTGTTCTAAAGTTAAAGCTGAACACCAACGCCCATCTGGTTTGCTCGAACAACCAGAAATTCCTACGTGGAAATGGGAAGGTATAGCGATGGACTTTATTACCAAGTTACCTTTGACAGCAAGCAAACATGATAGCATTTGGGTAATAGTGGATTGATTGACTAAATCTGCTCACTTTCTGCCCATTCGTGAAAACTACCGTGTTGAGCATCTCGCGCAGCTTTATGTCAAGGAAATCGTCTGCCGCCATGGTACTCCTTTGAGCATCATATCCGATCGCGATGGCCGTTTTATATCTCGCTTTTGGAAATCTCTCCAATCTGCGCTAGGAACTCGCTTGGACATGAGTACGGCATATCATCCTCAGACTGACGGTCAGTCTGAGCGAACTATTCAAACTCTTGAGGATATGCTCCGATCTTGTGTTCTTGATTTTGGAGGTAATTGGGATTCACACCTGCCTTTGATCGAGTTTTCTTATAACAACAGCTATCATTCCAGTATCGGTATGGCCCCATTTGAAGCACTTTACGGTCGTAAATGCCGCTCCCCGATTTGTTGGAGCGAAGTGGGTGAAACTCAAATCACAGGACCCGAACTTGTTCAAGAGACAACCGATAAAATCGCCAAGATCCGTGATCATTTGCTGACTGCCAGAAGCCGACAGAAGAGTTACGCAGATCGTAGGCGAAAGCCTCTCGAATTTCAAGTTGGTGATCTTGTTCTCCTCAAAGTGTCGCCTTGGAAAGGTGTTGTCCGCTTTGGGAAGAAGGGTAAGCTTGCTCCTCGTTATGTTGGTCCATTTAAGATTCTCGCGCGTGTGGGAAAAGTTGCCTACAGACTTGACCTGCCGCCCGCGCTCAGTAATGTGCATCCAACGTTCCATGTATCCAATCTCAAGAAGTGTTTAGCTGACGAGAACCTTCACATTCCACTTGATGAAGTTCAAGTTGATGAAACTGTGCATTTCGTTGAGAAGCCTGTTGAGATTATGGATCGCGAGGTTAAGCAAACCAAGCGCAGTCGTATCCCTATCGTGAAAGTTCGTTGGGAGTCCAAGCGCGGAGCCGAGTTTACATGGGAAAGGGAAGATCAAATAAAGATCAAGTACCCGCACCTGTTCTCTGCGCAACCTACTTCGAGATAAATTTCGGGACGAAATTTCTTAAAGTAGGGGAGACTGTGACATCTGCCCCGATCCGACCCGACCCAGGTACCCGTTTCTCTGACCCGATCTCTCTTTTATTATTTAATATTTATACTTATATTTTACTTTTAATAATAATATATATTTTCCTCCCCGCCTCTTTCTCTCTCTTTCTTTCCGCCGTCCCGTCCCTCTTCCTTCTCTCTTTCCGCCTTCTTTTCCCTCTTGTCGCCGTCCCGCCCTTACGCCTTGTTTCCCTCCTCTTTGCTTGTCCTTTGGTTCTTCCCGCCTAAGGATGTCTGCAGCTCCACGCGCCAGACTCCTTACATGGAAGCCTGCGTGAAGACATCTTGTTCCTGCGATGCGTGAAGAGAACTCTTCCCGCAGCGCGCTAAGAATGCATGTTCTTCCCGCAATGCGCTAAGAATGTATGTTCTTCCCGCGATGCGCTTAGAATTCTTGTTCTTCACGCAGCACGCTAAGGATTTGTGATTCTTCCCGCAGTGCGCTAAGGAATGTTGTGCCAGCCTTCGCGCTCGCGCACTCAGCCTTCCCGCGCTTAACCCTTGTATCTTCTGTTTATTCCAGCCTGTATGCTTTTGTGTTGTCTTATCTTCTGTGCTGTTGACCTAACCTATCTAATGTCTGAATAGTTACTTTCGGCGCAGCATGCGTACCAACCCCCATTGGTTGGTAGAAAAAGTGACTGACATTATCTTTTGAGATCTGCTTTTGCCATGCTTGACCAGTACCTTTATCTGATCCGCCCATGCCTGTTACTGTTCCCTGTCAGCTTTATCTTGCCCCCTGCAGCTGCCATATCTTTTGATATCTTTTGCTTTTGGAATCTTTTGCTTTTTGAGATCTTTTTCCCTTTTCTAGGGATTATGTCTCCTAGGGTTTTTCTATAAATAATAATAATATTTCATAACACATCACACACAAAACACTTAATCTCTCCTGTTCTCTTGCTCCTTGCTCTCTCTGCCGTCTTCCTCTCTGCCTCCGTCTTCCTCCTTGTTCTTCCTGCTTTTCCGGTAATATATATTATAATTTACTTATTAATTATGCTAACTTATAATCAAGACTTAAAACAAATCATTAAAACAATAATCTTATTTATAGGTTAACTTGTGCTTGTTTAAAGTTGGTTCTTGCTTTATCTATCACCGCATCGTTTATCATGTGAGTTATCTCGTATCTAATCCCTTTTTATTTTAAATGCTTTGGGATGTTCATGTGTTCATACAAAACTTGAGTCTTAAACTTGTTTATGAACTTTAGTCGCGCAGTATCCCATGTGTTGAGGACGTTTACTTGGCTGTTTATTTGTATGTGTGTATCATTAACCGCTTTGTTCGGCCTATTCCGCAGTTCCGTTGGTACCATTAGTTGAACACGGGAGACCTATCGTTTACGGTTTTCTTTGTTTACACTTGCACAGATGTTTTCTCGTTTTTATGCTCAATTGGGAGCATGGATTGAACTATGATCTATGAACTATCTTAGGCTTGATCACAATCTGATTACACCCTTGTTAAACTCTAGACATACACGTGTTGCGCGCAGATTTACTGTGATTATCTATGATTATCTATTAAACTTGATTTCTCACCAACACGCAAGTGTTTGACGTTTATTTTAACACATGTTCAGGTTTGCAGTAGCTGTTTTGGAGCTTGTGGACACGTAGGACGTTTTTACTTTTGGACCTAGAATTAAAATGTATCAAGACAAGTTAATGTTGTTTGAATGTTATAATTTATAATATATTGATTTATGTTTGATTTATGTTCTTTATTTTCCCCGCTGCGCGTGCGCGATAAAATGTGTATTAATAAATATTGACACCAATAGTGTCGCGAGTAATGAAGCAATATGTGGCGCCCCGATGTATAATCCGCCTTTGGTCGGGGTGTTACAATTTGCTTACATGCTTGGTGTTAGGAAGAAAGTTGAATAGCTGTGAATAGACGCTGATATAATACTGTATAAGAAGCTCGTAAACCGGTTATGTGTTTTTCTCATCTAGTTTGTAAACTTAGTACCAACCCATGTATTATGATGTAAATTAGTTTATGAATTTCTTTATAAACAATGTTGTTGATACCAGTGTTATCTGTTACATTCCCGTATTACGCTTCCGCAACTACCTAGTCGGGGTGTGACAGAAGTTGGTATCAGAGCCATTGGTTATAAAGAATTAGGATGTCCCTTAGGATACCCTAAGATAACCGTAGGCTCGATTAACTCTGGGAATAAAATAATATTAAATAATATACACGAATGATTCTCGTGATGAACGCGAATAGACAAGTGGGTTATTATGGTCCGGAACGTAATAACGGACTTGTTTGTACGAGGAAATTCGAGAAGAAGTCGATAAACAATCGAATAGGTAAAAACAGCAACATATGTGTATAAAATATAATAATAAATAAATATTTGTGTATATAAACGATTATTTGTGCTTATGTGTATAAATACCTGCACGTATCTTACTATGATTAATATAGAAGGATATTATTCTTATCACTAACAATTGTGCAGGAATATGTCAAGATCTACTGATCGTGTACCTAATACCCTACCAACAAGGCCTGAGGAGGAGGAGGAGGATCCGGAAGAAGAAACGGAGGAGGAACCAGAGGAAATAGAAGAAGGTGCAGATGCGGTAATTCCACGCGAGGTACCCGCAGATCAACCCGACTTATCGGGTTACCGTTGTGACACCCACCCCCCTAGGGAATCCCCTAGGAATGTTGCAGGACAGGGAGCTACTAGTGCTTATCGTTCACCTGTTAGAGTACCCAGATCCCCTACTCCACCTGTACAGCATACACCAGTACCCCCACCCACTATTAGAAACCGTCAGACTGCTCGCATTTCAGTGCGTCCACCTGAGCACACCTTTTCCCCACCTCGATCTACGTACCATAGGGGAGAAACATCGCGTGTCCAGGTAACCGAGATACCTATTCCTACTTGGGGTTTACCCGCCCCGGTACCCGAGCCACCTCGTTATTCTGATTCAGCATGGTTTGGTTTAGCGACTGATCAGCTTTTAGACCACTCACATTCTATAAATAACCTAAACCTGCATAGACATGATATGCAAGATCACATGCGGTACATGCAGCAAGAAATCAGAATTGTGCAAAGATCCAGTGCTCACAGCCACGGGCGTCAGGATCGAGCGATGATACTACTGGGGGTATGCTTAACGGTTAATGCGGCCCTAGTGGCTGCTGTTGTTTGGTTGTGGCTTCATGTTACCAAGAATGGATAGGACATAGTAGTCTAGTCTTATGTACATAGTCTTTTGATATCCCAAGCAGCATTTTATTACAGCGTGTTGGGCTGACTCGGGAGTTGTTTGTGGTTTAGTACTATTTCAAGCACTGGCCCTTATCGGGTTAAGTCTACATGTCACTTAGTGACAAATTTTGATACGCATATACAAGCGCTGGCCTATATCAGGTTAAGCCTATGCGCTAATTTTGGATGCATATGTACAGTAATGATTATAATTAATACAAACGTGTTTTCTTTGGCATAGTTATGTGTTGTGAAGGTGTAATATCGTAAAGTTGTGTTGATCATAGTGAAAAGATATTGATTATTATATAATTGATTATTCTATAGAATGGCCCCGAAGAAAGCAAACCCTTTGTCTGAGGCGGAAGTGGCCGCAATGATTGCTCGTCAACTACAAGCAGTGATACCAACAATTGTAACACAAGTCACTGCAGGCATACGTGCTAACAATACTGTTAATCAACCTACGAGCACCACCACGGCCACTGTTAATACACCTCCGCCGGACACTAATGTAGCCCCGGGTGTTACTACCCCGGTGAATACTGATAATGTCATAAATAATAATAACACTCTCCCAACTATGAATGTCACTGGGAACCCAGAACCTGTTGTGCACCCTGATAATATCCCGAACCCAAACCCTGTACCGGTTGTTAACACAACTAATAATGATAATACTCGGGCCAATACCGATAATAATAATAACCGAGAACCCCCGCGTCAGGAGTACTCATACAAACAATTTACATCATGTAAACCGATTGAGTTTAAGGGTATTGAAGGACCTGGCGGACTGGTCAAATGGATAGAAAAGACCGAATTAGTAATTAATATCAGTAAGTGTCCACCGAACCGCGTGGTCAAATTTGTTACCAGTATGTTTCTAGACCAAGCGCTGATGTGGTGGAACACGGTAGTCCAAATAAGGGGACAAGATGCCATTAATCGTATGTCATGGACTGAATTAAAAACCCTCGTATTAGAACAATTTTGCCCAAAAGATGAGATCCTGAAATTAGAACACGAACTTTGGAATTTGGAAATGAGAGGCACTGATCATTTAAGTTACACAAATCGTTTCAATGAATTGACTCGTTTGGTACCATGGTCAATTATTCCGGAATCCAAGCGCATTGAACGTTATATTTGGGGACTGACCCCAGCTGTGAGAAGTATAGTCTATTCCGCAGCCCACCCAACTTTAAAGAGTGTCGTGTTACAAGCCAGCGTCGTTACTTTTGACCTTACAAGAAATTGTGTATTAAAAGTTCCAGGAGAATCATCCAGTTTGAAACGAACTAGTTATACCTCTAGAACACAAGTGAAATCTCAGAATAAACGAATATGCCCTACAACTCAGGACTATGATATGACCAGTTTCGACATGAAACATGATACATACAAGGGGTCATTTCCGAAGTGTGGAAAGTGTAATTTTCATCATACTGGAAATTGTCGAACGATCATATGTCAGAGAAGCGGAAATATTGGGCATAATGCCCCAAGTGGTAGAACAATAATGAATACTTCAAACCGACAGTTTCAAACAACCCAACCTCGTCGTTCACAAACACCTAGTCACCAACCAATCCGACAACAATCTAATCAGCAAACTCCATCTACAATGAACCCTCATACATGTTATAAATGCGGTAGTAAGAAACACTTTAGGAGACACTGCCCTAATTTGAACCCGGGTACAGTGAGAAAGCAGAACCAAGTACAAGCATCAACCTCCAACACAGCTAAGGGACGCGCGTTTGTATTAGGACCGGGTGAAGCGCGTCATGATCCGAATGTGGTGACAGGTACATTCTTAGTTTCGGGTCAGTATGCTTCAGTTTTGTTTGATACGGGCGCCGATAGAAGTTTCGTATCTGTTAATTTCTTACCTTTAGAAAATATGCCGGTTAGTGAACTAACAAAACCATATACTATAGAACTCGCTAATGGTAAGTCTATACTTGTTAACCGAATAGTCCGAGACTGTTCCCTTATCTTAAACGACCACCCATTCCTTATTGATTTACTTCCAGTAGAATTGGGAAGTTTCGATGTTATAGTCGGTATGGACTGGCTATCTAAGTATAAAGCTGAAATTGTCTGTAAGGATAAGACCGTTAGGATACCTCTTTCGAATGATGAAGCTATGATTGTTCAAGGTGAGAAATCTGGTACAGTACTGCCTCTCATATCTCAACTTATGGCATTGAGATATTTACGCCAAGGTTGTACTTTATACTTGGCGAGCGTAACAGTTAGGAAACCCGAGGAAAAACGAATGGAAGACATCCCAGTGGTACACGAGTATTTAGATGTATTCCCCGATGAGTTGCCTGGTTTACCACCGACCCGACAAGTTGAATTCCGTATTGACTTGATACCGGGAGCAGCACCTATTGCTAAGGCACCTTATAGACTTGCACCTTCTGAAATGCAAGAACTGTCCAACCAGTTACAAGAATTACTGGACAGGGGTTTTATTCGCCCTAGTTACTCACCGTGGGGAGCACCAGTGTTGTTTGTAAAGAAGAAAGATGGGAGTTTTCGAATGTGTATTGATTACCGGGAATTGAATAAAGTGACTATAAAGAATAGATACCCCTTACCTCGAATTGATGACTTGTTTGATCAGCTCCAAGGTGCGAAGTATTTTTCAAAAATTGATCTTAGATCTGGTTATCATCAAGTAAGAATTCAAGAAGAAGACGTACCAAAAACAGCTTTCCGAACTCGGTATGGTCACTATGAATTTTTGGTTATGCCGTTTGGGTTGACAAATGCACCCGCAGTGTTTATGGACCTCATGAACCGAGTTTGCAAACCTTACCTTGACAAGTTTGTGATAGTGTTTATCGATGACATTTTGATATATTCGAGAAGTAAGGAGGAACACGAACAACATTTACGGGAAATCTTAAAATTATTGAGGCAAGAGAAGTTATACGCAAAGTTGTCCAAATGTGAGTTTTGACTACAAGAAGTACAGTTTTTGGGACACATTGTGAACCATCAAGGAATCCAAGTAGACCCAAGTAAAATTGAGGCCATTAAGAATTGGCAAGTGCCTAAGTTACCAAGAGAAATTCGTCAATTCTTAGGACTAGCCGGGTATTATAGAAGATTCATTGAAAACTTTTCAAGTATTGCACAACCTCTAACCCTCCTAACTCAAAAAGATCGAGCATATGAATGGGGAGAAGAACAAGAAATGGCCTTCCAAACGTTAAAACAGAAGTTATGTGAGGCTCCAATATTAAGCCTTCCAGATGGAACTGATGAATTGGTGGTATACTGTGACGCATCTCGTAAAGGTTTAGGATGCGTACTGATGCAAAGAAAGAAAGTAATAGCATATGCTTCCCGACAATTAAAAGTACATGAAAAGAATTATACGACCCATGATTTGGAATTGGGAGCAGTTATCTTTGCATTGAAGATTTGGAGACATTACTTGTATGGCACTAAATGTACCATCTATACTGATCACAAAAGCCTACAACACATATTCGATCAGAAAGAGCTAAACATGAGACAAAGGAGATGGGTAGAACTGTTAAATGATTATGATTGTGAGATTAAATACCATCCGGGTAAGGCCAACGTAGTAGCTGATGCTTTAAGCCGAAAAGACAGAATCAAACCATTAAGGGTACGAGCACTCGGAATGATTGTTCAAAGTAGCCTAACCGAACAAGTTCGCGTTGCACAAGATGAGGCCTTGAAGGCAGATCAGCTAGAAAAAGAAGAACTACATGGAAATGAAAGGGATTTTGAGAAGAAAATTGATGAAGTATATTATTACAAAAACCGGGTCTGGATTCCAACACTTCATAAACTCCGAAAGTTGATTCTTGATGAAGCACACAAATCCAAATATTCTATTCATCCAGGTACTGATAAGATGTATAAGGATGTTAAAGAATTTTACTGGTGGCCTGGTATGAAAAAGGATATAGCCGTGTATGTAAGTAAATGTGCAACATGTGCAAGGGTAAAGGCGGAATATCAAAAACCTTCGGGAATGTTACAACAACCCGAAATCCCACAATGGAAATGGGAACAAATTACCATGGACTTTGTGACACACCTTCCTAAAACCTCTCGAGGACACAACGCAATTTGGGTAATTGTGGACCGATTAACCAAATCCGCACACTTTATTCCCATCCGTAACAACTACACCACCGAAAAACTCGCTCAAATTTACATTGATGAAATAGTATCTCGACACGGAGTACCTCTTTCGATTATTTCCGATCGAGACAGTCACTTTATTTCACATTTCTGGCAAGCAGTACAAGAAGCCTTGGGAACCCGAATCGACCTAAGTACGGCTTACCATCCCCAAACTGATGGTCAATCTGAACGAACCATCCAAACCTTAGAAGATTTACTTCGTGCTTGTGTACTGGACTTCAAAGGGAATTGGGATCAACACCTCCCACTCATTGAATTCTCTTACAATAACAGTTATCACAGTAGTATACAAGCAGCACCTTATGAAGCTCTATACGGGCGAAAATGTAGATCACCACTATGTTGGACAGAAGTGGGTGATACTCAAATTTCAAGATCCGATTTAATTCAGGAAACCACCGATAAGATTCACCAAGTTAAACAAAAATTGAAAGCAGCCCGTGACCGACAAAAGAGTTATGCCGATGTTCGCAGAAAACCGTTATCTTTTGAAATAGGTGATAAGGTATTTTTAAAAGTATCGCCATGGAAAGGTGTTATAAGATTTGGAAAGACTGGTAAACTAGCCCCGAGATACATCGGACCTTTTGAGATTGTCGCAAAAATTGGTCCCGTAGCTTACCGATTAAAACTACTCTTAGAACTGAGCACTATTCACGACGTGTTTCATGTATCGAATCTGAAAAAGTGTTTGACTGATGAAACGACAATAGTACCACTGGAAGATGTTCAGATCAACGAAAAACTCAACTTCGTAGAGGAACCGGTAGAAATTGTAGACGGGAAAACTAAACAGTTACGACACAACAAAATTTCATTGGTAAAAGTTCGGTGGAATTCAAAACAAGGACCCGAATATACTTGGGAACGAAAGGACGAATTCCGAAAGAAATACCCACACCTGTTCCCTAGAAAACCGATGACACATTAAATTTCGAGGACGAAATTTCTTAACGGGGGGAGAATGTGACATTCATGACAAAACGAGGTATACTATATTCTTTACGTAACAAGTAAACGATAAATCGGTTAATTCGTAGGGCTTAAACGAGTAACCGACCGATACTAATTATGACCCGTATACATACTGAGGGGTCATATACGAGTTATATATATGTTATAGAGGCTAACATATTGATATTTAGGCCCTAGTACGTTTAAAACTCTATAAACGAAAAAGGTTTCGTTTATCGATACGCTATAAGCTTAAACGCAATCGTTAATATCAAAACAAGCATTGTAGCATCCGTTAAGCCGAAAAAGATTTATAAAACACTTATATGACATGTTCTAAGCAATCCGTGAAAATATTTTGGAATTTTACAACGAGTCAGTACGTTTTTCTTATTTTACAAAAATAAGCTGAAAAACACTCGTTTTTACGCTATTTTTTACACCCGAATTAATTTTCTTGCGAAAAACCGAACCCGAACTAAAGTTGAAGTGGGCTTTTCATGTTTGGGCTTGTATAATTAAATTGATGGGCCAAAACAGCCCATTATGGGGTTTCCAATAATTCCGATCGGCCTGCCCCACACTACATCACATTATTTTTCTATATACCTAACTTACACCTTAAGACTTTGTTATACATTTTAACTCATAAATTTTGAAGTCCAAGCAGCTCAAACTCCTGTTCTATCAGCTCCTCTTCAAAACCCTAAGGTAAGATCAAATTTTACAAAGATTTAACCAAGTTTGATTCATATAATTAACATATAAACATGTTTTAGTTAGTTTTAAACATGTTTAACCATCCAAAAACCCTAAAAATCAAGTAAAATTATGTTTTGATGTAAAATATGTTTACAAACCAGGAACATATATTTTTTTTGGTCAAAAACACGGATTAGAACATGAATACAACGTTTTTACGGTTAGAAAGTTCGGTTTGAACCCAAAACTGAAACCCTAATTATCAAGGCTGTTACATGGATGATTTATGCTTGGTTTGATGTTATATGATATGTAGATATACTGAGTTTGCAACCCGAGACCCGGAGAATCGTTTAAACTAGCAAAATTCATCGAAAACCGACAAGGTAAACCCGTAACACTCGTTTAGGGGCTGTTTAGTATTAGGTTGTGACGTGCTTGTTGTTAGCTTGTGAAAACTTGCAGGGACATTAGGGATCATATAAATGAGTCCCTGTTCAAATTTGGTAATTATTCGATAAACGGAGAATATTTGGTGAATGTATTCCTGTTTATGAGCGTTTAATTGGGAAAAATAGCTAAACATATTGAAAAATTATGAAACTTGATTTTGGAGTTTAATATGTGATGGTAAGATCACTGGTAAAGTTTGGGAATCATTGGAAATATCTAAGTATGGTTTGTGCGATCATGGCTTAACCGAATTTTAACAGCCGAAAAACGCACAAAAAGGCATTTTGTCAAAAGAGTTAGGTTCTGGAAATTTTTCAGGGGCTATGTAATGACATTGAGGCCATTGGTAAAAATTATCGGATTTTTCGAAGGTCGTTTGATATAAACGGGCCATTTATTACACGATTATAACCTATTAAATGAATTTTTATAAATAAATAAATAATCATAAAATTTCTGAAAATATTTTTATAAAATTCTCCATGTCTTAATGTATTTTTACAGAAATTTACATAATTTATATATAAGTACATATTTAGTTATGATTAATCAAAGATTTAAATTATAATTGTTTTAACGAAACCGGCAGTTTTGTGTTTAACGGACTGACTGGTATGTCAAAATGTCAAAAGTGGCCAAATATCATATTTTTGAATGATATTAATAAAAACGAACTCTTTACGAGAATTCCGGACAAATCGGGTGGATTGTGCGCGTTTTGTATAATCAAACCCGTGTAAAAACGGAAACGAACCCTGCAATCAAACCAGACGCCGAAACTTTAAAATTCTTTCATAAATCAAATTATTTTATCAATCAATATATTTACTTAAGTTTTATGTGATCTTACCTAATCCCGAAACGTATAAACGATCAACTGAGCTAGGCTCGGAAAACGGTGAAACTGAGCCAAATCCAGTTTTAAACATTTCATAGTATACAACGTCACAATCTAAGACTATGGTCATGTTCTGGGCCTAACAGCTATACCCAGATTATCTATACAGCCCGACTTAGCTTGAACACTGTACTAGTAATAACGATACGATACCGTTTATAGGAATCAGGCTATAAACGAGGCATCTGACTTATTGATACGTGATTTCTGTGCGAACTACGATAAGGTGAGTTTCACGACCCCCACTTTCTAAACTGTTTTACGAACTTTTGGGGTGAAAAGCATGTTTACATAAACTGTTATACTTGAAAACGTGTGATGATATGGATTATCTAAGTACTAACACTTGACAAGTCCCCACAAACACAAGTGATTAACTTCATGCCGGTGACGTGTGGATAGTACTATCGGTTTGACAAACCCAACTGTGACAGAGCCGGTGGGGTAAGCCGGAACATATGTAAAACCAGTTGCACATTGTCATTATATATTTACATACTGCTATGTGGTGTTAGACATAGTACATACTTGGGGCAAAATGGCTGTTAAATGCCAACGGGAGCGCATGGGCAGGAGAGGCCATGCAGTATAGCTCGTTTCGGTTTCACTTGTGGCTTAGTATAATACATCATACACATACATATACACATACATATACACATACACACTGTAAACTTTACGAACTCGTGTACTGATTTCATTGATACTCGTGAAACTTGAAACTTACTAACTAGACGTAGTTGACCCGTTTTAACATGCTTTTCAGGTAAAGCAAAAGTGGAATGATTTGCTTACATGCTTGGTGTTAGGAAGAAAGTTGAATAGCTATGAATAGACGCTGATATAATACTGTATAAGAAGCTCGTAAACCGGTTATGTGTTTTTCTCATCTAGTTTGTAAACTTAGTACCAACCCATGTATTATGATGTAAATTAGTTTATGAATTTCTTTATAAACAATGTTGTTGATACCAGTGTTATCTGTTACATTCCCGTATTACGCTTCCGCAACTACCTAGTCGGGGTGTGACATATGTATTTGATAATTTGTTATTATTTATCATTATATTTACATAATATGATTACACAATGATATTAATATTATAAAAAAACCACAAAGATGAGCAGAAAGACACAATGACGAAAAAAGACACAGTGACAAGCAAAAAGACACACTGACATAATTTTTGTTTTAATTTTTATATAACAAACTAATACACATATTAAAGATAAAAACACTTGTTATTATGATGATTTTTTTTAAAGTATCATTTGAAAAAATTATAGACATTTTAAAAGATGAGTGAATTAATTTTTGTTTAGCATGTTAAGAGAGAAAATATGTGTTTACTTTTATTCCCTTTTCACTTTGGTCACAAATTGACACATGTATCACCAATTACTTATGTTCTCTCACACTTCTCAAAAATTTGTTAACCTTTATAGAATAACTCAACCCGTCAAATATCACCCGCTCTAATTGTGTCGGGTTTCATATTTTCATGGTTTCTTACAATTCTTATTTTTGGGACCTTTTACAGAATAACTCAACCCTTCAAGTATCACTTCCTTAATTGTGTCGAGTTTCAGGCTTTTCCGTAATACAAAATTCACTGCCATCTTTAGCTGAAATCAAATACGAAAAGGGGAAAAAAAAAACTTTCTGGTCAAAGTATCTATTATGATAAATTTTCTTCAATTAAACATGTTGAGCAGGTTCAAGTCTTAAGTGGTTGGTCCCTTTCACTTTCCTTACTTTTTAGATAGTTACATTTGATTTTTTAATGGGTTGAACGGCTCACATCAAATTATTTATGGTCAACTAAACCTATTTGTTTTTTTTCCTTTTGAGAATTTAATAGATACTAACTATACTTTAACTTTTAAAAACTGAATATACTTTTAAAATCAAGTTAAAAATAGATTATTTAGTTATATAACCGCTTAAATTATAATAGCCGAAGTAGTCAATTTGGAAGTATCCCATTTAATAGAGATACATGTCTCTTTGATAGGAGATATCAAGTTCAAACTTGACAATGAAGTAATTTAGCATTATTAATGTATAAGATAGAGTATGAGTAACTAATGCAGTGTATTATGAGAATCCGAAGGCTAATCACGTTGATTCGTAGAATACCCGTGAAGATTCTTCCCCAAACCCTTAAATTCGACCCAAAAGTCAAGAATTTGAAAAGACAAAATAATTTTATTCAATTTTGATCAATAATCAGTCACAGTACATTCATAACATATTAATAAATAATCCAAAATAGGCTTGGGCCGAAACAAACAACCACAGTCCCACAACAGCCCAAAACAAAACCCGAAAAGTAGACAAAAACATTAAAATGCCCCAAAAGTGTATCTAGAATGCTTATTTAGGAAAAATAAACGGGATGACCCGCCTATGGCTGGTTACCACAACGAGGCCCACGTTCCAACGGTCGTTTTGACTGATAGCACGCTTGAAACGGAGGCTCGTAGCCCAAGTTAAGTCCATTTCCGTGCAACACCTCTAGAAGCGCGATCTTTGGCCTCTAAAAACATCATGAACCGATCTTCTACACTTGAGTACATATCAGTAATATTCGTCGTTTAAAAAACAAGAGTAACTGAAAGTATGAAATTTTGTAAAACTTAATTATATAAACATGTATTAAAAGAAACATATGTGTTCTTTTTTTTTAAATTATCTAATTACCTAATGGAAGTAAAGTTTGTTGCTACATAATATTTTTTTATTTACCAAAATGTCTTTTGGTCTAGTGGTATAAAAAAGTTGGACGGAATTTTGTCTTTATAAATAAACGTGAAATCTAGCAGCTGTCAATAAACTAAGGTAGCATTTGGTATATAGAAATGACCGGGGGGAAATGATTCATTGTGTGGGAATGAAAAAAATTGTGTTTAGTTGCTCAATGGAATGAAATCATTCATTACACATAAAATTTCATTTAATCAAAACCATTCATTCTCGCCTTTTTTTTTTCTTTTTTGATTTCATCCGCTTGCAAACTACTTTCTCAACAACATCACCACCTAACAACAAACACCAACACTACCACCACCTGACCGCCACCGCCACAGCTACCATCACTGTTGCCGCCACCACCATCTTACCACCAGCGCTACCATCGCCACCATCGCCGTTGTAAACACTGCACCGTTGTCACCGTCTCCTCGTGACCATCACTGCCACCACCACTGTCGTTGCATTACCACCACCGCTGTTGCCGACACCCTACCATCGGCATCACTACCAATGCTACCATCTCTTGACCACCACCACAACCACCGCCCTTGCCGCCTGACCTCCACCACCACTGTTGTTGCCACCATTTTCTTCGCCGGTGCTACCACTACCGTCTCCATTACAGTTCTTTTTTTTTTAAATTTTTTGTAAAAAAAATATTTTGAGATAAGAGTGTTTTTATTATTTTTATTTCATTCCTACAACTTTCTTTGGATATCGAACATAAAGTAATAATTCATTTCATTCTTATAGGTTAACCAAACAAGACAAATGAATGGTAATGATCAGTGTTGAAAAAATCCCGACTAGGCATTGATTAATCCCCGATCAATCTTTAGTCTCCACTTCACTGATTATATTTGGGCTAGTCGGCTAGTTAATCGGTCAATGGTCAAATGCGGCCATAGTCAGTTGTTTCCGACGAAATTCCGACCAAAATAAGCGGTTTCCGGGAGATTCTAGCAAAAACCAGCGGTTTCCAACGAGATTCCAGTCATTTTCTAGCAAAAATATGTTTGTGTATGTATAAAACTGAAAATTACATTAAAAAATGTGGGTGTGTATATAAAACTGAAAAATATACATTAAAGTCCTACCCGATTAATCGATAGTCCTCACCCCACCACCCGACTACTGACTAGCGATTTTTACAACACTGGTAATGACATTCATTTCCATTCCCCCTTCATTCAAATACCTCCAACCAAACATACATTAAGTTTTAATATAAAGGGTAGATTAGAGAGTGCATGAGTTGGCGTAAAAAAACAAAACTTCTTTTTTAATTTCGCTTTAATATTTTTCATCACTATTACTATAACTTAAAATTTAAAAAGTTAGCATGATATATTTATGTTTTAACGGCCAAAGGAAACTATTATTATAACTTAATTAATTTGATTACTTTGAATTTAATTATATTAATGCATATCCATTTAATCGTTTTTAAGTGGTTTACTACTTCATTAGTTCAATTTATTGCAAAGGTTAATACAAGGAATGTGACATAGTGACCGGATCAAGTTGAAAAGGGCTGTGGGAAATGAGTATTTTGTTTAATTGGGCAGCACCTATGGGCCAACGGCATGCATGTAGGACATAGAGGTAAAAAAAAACGAACTCGGAACCGGACCCAATAAAAATCCAGAACCGGGTTTTTTCATTCTCGGGTTTTTCCTATCCGAACTCATACCCGACCCTACCCATAGGGTATGAATAGGGAATGCATTTAAGTACCAAAACCCGTACCAGAGAACTAGACCTGATTTGTACATGGTAATACTCGAAAACGGCTTTTTCCAACACCCGAAATTACCCAAACAAATACGTTAAAAATACTCAAAAAACACCACAAAAAAGTCAGCGCTATACCAAAATATAACTAGAAAAGGCCTGTAAAAACACTAAAATAAGGTTTTTTTTTCAATACAAAAAAAGAGAGTATTCAAATACCCGACTTTAAAATACCTGGTTCTATACTCGACCCGAACCCAATGCATAGGGTACGAATTTTAGAGAAAATACTTGGACACGAATCTGACCTGGGTATTGCCAATACCCAGTCATACCCGAACCCGGTTTCATACCCGGAACTAGGTATTAGAAAACCCCTATGTGTGCACCTCTACGTATAGGGGTGCGCAAAAAAAAACATTTACTCGAGCCGACTTTTTCTTAAACCAAAATCGGTTTCTAACTTACGCCAAAGAAACCGGTTACTACCCGATTGAACCTGGCGCTTCCAATAGCTTATTGAACACCAAAACTGGTTAATCAAAACCGACTTTTTTAGGTTTCTTTTTTCTTTTAATAACGTTTTTTTTATTTACCTGGAAACTAGTTTTATCGGTAAGGGTTATCATACATGGAAACTGGCTAGTTTTTGGCAACTGGTTTTGACCTAGTTGACCAAAAAACTTGTTCATACGTTCAGTTATGAACATGTTTTTAAAATATCGGTTAACCGATGTGTGCATCCCTACGTGTGTGGGTGCCAAGTTGGCTTATTATATGCATTTTAAATTTAACGAGTTTTATGCTCCCACAAATTGTTGCGAAAACACTTCTCGATGTTTAAATCAAATTAAACATGCGTCAAGACACGTGAGTCACAACGTGTGCTGCTGCAGCGCTTTAGAATGTCTTCGAAACTTTATAAAACAACGTGTGCTCCACCTAAACGCTTGCACGCCTAGGAGCAACACTGGACTTGGGGGGCTTGTCGGGGTATGGTACTAAGAACCCAAATTTATTATGTTTTGGGCTTATTTTATTATATGGGCTAATACATTTGTTTTTAGGCTGAGGGGGTTTTGTGGAGGTAACCCTAACTGGGTTAGGCCCATTAGGGTACCATGATGGTGGCCATGAGGCTCCCTATATAAGGAGGTCTCCACCTCCTTATCAAGGGTTGGCAAATAGCTCAATAAGAGCCACCACCATATTTTTGTGTCTGTGAACAAGAGATCCTCTGGATTTCTTAGCGGTCACCTCCACACCCCCAAAAGTCACAGCAGATCACAGCAGCGGTCGGAGCAGAAGCAAGCAAGTCGTGCTTCGTTCATCTCGAAGTCCGTGGAAACATCGTCATGGGTCAGGTCAGATTCATTTCAAGCATGCTCACGCATCGATGCTCAAGCATCAAGCATGCTCACGCATCGATGCTCAAGCATCAAGCATGCTCACGCATAGATGCTCAAACATCAAGCATGCTCAAACATGCGCGCAGGCACCGAGCGCGCGACAAGCATGCTCACGCATCAAGCATGCTCAAACATCAAGCATGCTCACGCATCGATGCTCAAACATCAAGCATGCTCAAACATGCGCGCAGGCATCGAGCGCGCGACAAGCATGCTCAAACATCAAGCATGCTCAAGCATCAAGCATGCTCAAGCATCAAGCATGTTCAAACATCAAGCATGCTCAAACATCAAGCATGCTCACGCATCGATGCTCAAACATCAAGCATGCTCAAACATGCGCGCAGGCACCGAGCGCGCGACAAGCTTGCTAACGCATCAAGCAAGCTCAAACATCAAGCATGCTCAAGCATCGATGCTCAAACATCAAGCATGCTCAAACATGCGCGCAGGCACCGAGCGCGCGACAAGCATGCTCAAACATCAAGCATGCTCAAACATCAAGCATGCTCAAACATCAAGTATGCTCACGCATCGGTGCTCAAGCATCAAGCATGCTCACGCATCGATGCTCAAACATCAAGCATGCTCAAACATGCGTGCAGGCACCGAGCGCGCGACAAGCATGCTCACGCATCAAGCATGCTCAAACATCAAGCATGCTCA
The DNA here is from genome assembly GCF_021521415.1 of Bidens hawaiensis. Lineage (NCBI taxonomy): Eukaryota > Viridiplantae > Streptophyta > Magnoliopsida > Asterales > Asteraceae > Bidens > Bidens hawaiensis. The sequence continues at coordinate 51,002 of NW_027499890.1, read as the reverse complement.
AGCATCGATGCTCAAACATCAAGCATGCTCAAACATGCGCGCAGGCACCGAGCGCGCGACAAGCATGCTCAAGCATCAAGCATGCTCAAGCATCAAGCATGCTCAAACATCAAGCATGCTCACGCATCGATGCTCAAACATCAAGCATGCTCAAACATGCGCGCAGGCACCGAGCGCGCGACAAGCATGCTCACGCATCAAGCATGCTCAAACATCAAGCATGCTCAAGCATCAAGCATGCTCACGCATCAAGCATGCTCAAGCATCAAGCATGCTCACGCATCGATGCTCAAGCATCAAGCATGCTCACGCATCGATGCTCAAACATCAAGCATGCTCAAACATGCGCGCAGGCACCGAGCGCGCGACAAGCATGCTCACGCATCAAGCATGCTCAAACATCAAGCATGCTCACGCATCGATGCTCAAACATCAAGCATGCTCAAACATGCGCGCAGGCACCGAGCGCGCGACAAGCATGCTCAAGCATCAAGCATGCTCAAGCATCAAGCATGCTCAAACATCAAGCATGCTCAAACATCAAGCATGCTCACGCATCGATGCTCAAACATCAAGCATGCTCAAACATGCGCGCAGGCACCGAGAGCGCGACAAGCATGCTCAAACATCAAGCATGCTCAAACATCAAGCATGCTCAAGCATCAAGCATGCTCAAACATCAAGCATGCTCAAGCATCAAGCATGCTCACGCATCGATGCTCAAACATCAAGCATGCTCAAACATGCGCGCAGGCATCGAGCGCGCGACAAGCATGCTCAAACATCAAGCATGCTCAAGCATCAAGCATGCTCAAACATCAAGTATGCTCACGCATCGATGCTCAAGCATCAAGCATGCTCACGCATCGATGCTCAAACATCAAGCATGCTCAAAGATGCGCGCAGGCACCGAGCGCGCGACAAGCATGCTCACACATCAAGCATGCTCAAACATCAAGCATGCTCAAGCATCAAGCATGCTCAAACATCAAGCATGCTCAAGCATCAAGCATGCTCACGCATCGATGCTCAAGCATCAAGCATGCTCACGCATCGATGCTCAAACATCAAGCATGCTCAAACATGCGCGCAGGCACCGAGCGCGCGACAAGCATGCTCACGCATCAAGCATGCTCAAGCATCAAGCATGCTCAAACATCAAGCATGCTCAAGCATCAAGCATGCTCAAATATCAAGCATGCTCAAACATCAAGCATGCTCAAACATCAAGTATGCTCACGCATCGATGCTCAAGCATCAAGCATGCTCACGCATCGATGCTCAAACATCAAGCACGCTCAAACATGCGCGCAGGCACCCAGCGCGCGAAAAGTCAACCCACAAGATACAGACCAAGGCTTAAAATCAAGATGTCATGAAGACAGCCAAAACCTATGCTCATGGCGCATAGCACATGCTCAAGCAGGCTCAAGCATCAAGCATGCTCAAACATCAAGCATGCTCAGACATCAAGCATGCTCAAACATCAAGCATGCTCACGCATCACGCATGCTCACACATCACAGATGCTCACGCATTCAAAATCTCTAGATCATGCGCGCCACCGCGGATCAACTTCGGATTCCACATGCGCGCTCCCGGCGATCACTCTTCGCCACAGCGGTTTGCATTCGCGCCACCGCATACATGTTTTTGCATACATGTTTCACACTTCCTTTTATTAATTTGAGCAATATGACAACATTATATTGACATCAAACTAAAAATAAAACGAAGTAAAACATACTTGCGCGAGCTTCAAGCTCAAACGCGTTGACGAGTCTTAACTCTAAAACGTCAGGGCCTTAGCCCAAAAATATGAGCCTTAGCTCAAACTTAAAAGTTGGGAATCCTCTTAAACCCACAGGCCTCGCGCCAAGGGTGGAATACATAGACCCACAGGCCTCGCGCCAAGGGTGGAATGCTCATAGACCCACAGGCCTCGCGCCAAGGGTGGAATACTCATAAACCCACAGGCCTCGCGCCAAGGGTGGAATACTCATAGACCCACAGGCCTCGCGCCAAGGGTGGAATACTCATAGACCCACAGGCCTCGCGCCAAGGGTGGAATACTCATAAACCCACAGGCCTCGCGCCAAGGGTGGAATGCTCATAGCGCCAAGGGTGGAATGCTCATAAACCCACAGGCCTCGCGCCAAGGGTGGAATACTCATAGACCCACAGGCCTCGCGCCAAGGGTGGAATGCTCATAGACCCACAGGCCTCGCGCCAAGGGTGGAATACTCATAAACCCACAGGCATCGCGCCAAGGGTGGAATGCTCATAGCGCCAAGGGTGGAATGCTCATAAACCCACAGGCCTCGCGCCAAGGGTGGAATGCTCATAAACCCACAGGCCTCGCGCCAAGGGTGGAATACTCATAAACCCACAGGCCTCGCGCCAAGGGTGGAATGCTCATAGACCCACAGGCCTCGCGCCAAGGGTGGAATGCTCATAGACCCACAGGCCTCGCGCCAAGGGTGGAATGCTCATAGACCCACAGGCCTCGCGCCAAGGGTGGAGTACTCATAGACCCAGGCCTCGCGCCAAGGGTGGAATACTCATAAACCCACAGGCCTCGCGCCAAGGGTGGAATACTCATAAACCCATATGGCTACGCGCCATACTAAAAGGTTCGGCCACGAGCCGCGCAACCACCTGTGATCATTATTATTATCTGGCCGTTTGTGCCTCCATTATTATTTTGAAGACAAGCCGGGATAGTCATCCTGCGCAGAAGAGGCCCTTGGCCAGTCATTATCATCATATTACAGCTCGTAAGACGCCTTGCGCGCCAGCTTAATTATTCTACAAGCTCGTAAGCCGCCTTGCGCGCCAGCTTAATTATTCAACAAGCTCGTAAGCCGCCTTGCGCGCCAGCTTAATTATTCTACAAGCTCGTAAGTCGCCTTGCGCGCCAGCTTCATTATTCTACAAGCCCGTAAGTCGCCTCGTGCGCCAGCTTCCTTATTATTACAGCTCGTAAGTCGCAATGCGCGCAGGCTCTCATTATTCTACAAGCTCGTAAGTCGCCTCACGCGCCGGCTTTATTATTCACACAGCTCATAAGACGCCTCGCGCGCAAGCTGTTATTATTCTTACAGCCCGTAAGTCGCCTCACGCGCAGGCTTTATTATTCACACAGCTCATAAGACGCCTCGCGCGCAAGCTGTTATTATTCTTACAGCCCGTAAGTCGTCTCGCGCGCAGGCTTTATTATTCACACAGCTCATAAGACGCCTCGCGCGCAAGCTGTTGTTATTCTTACAGCCCGTAAGTCGCCTCACGCGCAGGCTTTTATTATTCACACAGCTCATAAGACGCCTCGCGCGCAAGCTGTTGTTATTCTTACAGCCCGTAAGTCGCCTCACGCGCAGGCTTTTATTATTCACACAGCTCATAAGACGCCTCGCGCGCAAGCTGTTATTATTCTTACAGCCCGTAAGTCGTCTCGCGCGCAGGCTTTATTATGCTACAGCTCGTAAGACGCCTCTCACGCGCAGGCTTTATTATGCTACAGCTCGTAAGACGCCTCTCGCGCGCAGGCTTTATTATTCTTAGCTCGTAAGTCGCCTCACGCGCCAGCTTTATTATGCTACAGCTCGTAAGACGGCTCTCGCGCGCAGGCTTTATTATTCTTAGCTCGTAAGACGCCTCACGCGCAGGCTTTATTATGCTACAGCTCGTAAGACGCCTCTCGCGCGCAGGCTTTATTATTCTTAGCTCGTAAGACGCCTCACGCGCAGGCTTTATTATGCTACAGCTCGTAAGACGCCTCTCGCGCGCAGGCTTTATTATTCTTAGCTCGTAAGTCGCCTCACGCGCCAGCTTTATTATGCTACAGCTCGTAAGACGCCTCTCGCGCGCAGGCTTTATTATTCTTAGCTCGTAAGTCGCCTCACGCGCCAGCTTTATTATGCTACAGCTCGTAAGACGCTTCTCGCGCGCAGGCTTTATTATTCTTAGCTCGTAAGACACCTCACGCGCCAGCTTTATTATGCTACAGCTCGTAAGACGCCTCTCGCGCGCAGGCTTTATTATTCTTAGCTCGTAAGTCGCCTCTCGCGCGCAGGCATTATTATTATTATAGCTCGTAAGTCGCTTCTCGCGCCAGCTTCATTATTAAAGAAGCGCCAGCTTCGTTATTATTATAGCTCGTAAGTCGCCTCACGCGCAAGCTTCATTATTATTATAGCTCGTAAGTCGCCTCGCGCGCAGGCTTTTATTACAACATGTCACCATCATGAAGAAAACCTCTCAAAACTCAAAAGACAATAAAGACAAGGCCGAAGAAAAGGGAAGAAACCGCCTCACGATCTAGCACACCTTATAAAGTCCAGTGCTCCACCTAAACGCTTGCACGCCTAGGAGCAACACTGGACTTGGGGGGCTTGTCGGGGTATGGTACTAAGAACCCAAATTTATTATGTTTTGGGCTTATTTTATTATATGGGCTAATACATTTGTTTTTGGGCTGAGGGGGTTTTGTGGAGGTAACCCTAACTGGGCTAGGCCCATTAGGGTACCATGATGGTGGCCATGAGGCTCCCTATATAAGGAGGTCTCCACCTCCTTATCAAGGGTTGGCAAATAGCTCAATAAGAGCCACCACCATATTTTTGTGTCTGTGAACAAGAGATCCTCTGGATTTCTTAGCGGTCACCTCCACACCCCCAAAAGTCACAGCAGATCACAGCAGCGGTCGGAGCAGAAGCAAGCAAGTCGTGGTTCGTTCATCTCGAAGTCCGTGGAAACATCGTCATGGGTCAGGTTAGATTCATTTCACGTTTCTACAGTTTGGATTATTAAACTTCAATTTTTTTATAAACTTACATAATAATACGTTTGCTTGGGCATCAGATTGATAAACAATTAGTTCTTTAGTAAGAAAACCCTCAATTGTTGATGATTGATTGCGTTATGGATGAAGTTTCATCTATAAATGCTAGTATTCTTCTTTGTGATTAAATCCATTCGTGCACTATAACAATATATTGACAAATACAGTGTTTTTAATTGACTATGACAAGTACTCTATACTTTTTTTTTGTTTTGAGAATCCGAGTCTTTTATCTGGTGTAGAATTGAATATTAAAGACGGGGAAATGTGAGAGTTGTAAAAATTGTGAAATGTAATTACGTATTTATAGGTAATAGAAATAGGCATTATTGAAAAACTAAATATTAAATGGCCATATTCTTCTACCAAGCCCGAGTTCCACTACCCGTAGATCAAGCTTGCTACCAATACTAGGGGGTGGGGGGGACGACTAGTGCTACTACCCCAACTTGTAGGGATCCAATTGAACGCCACCGCATGCCCTTAATCTTTTAAGCTATGACTAATCCGTACATCAAAAATTCAGATAACTAAAATGCATATAAATAAAACAATAAATAATAAATGAGTCTAGTCTGAAAGATCGATTTACGAGCCAAGCTCGAGCTTTAGAAAAAATGGCATAAAACAAGTCAAACTCGAGCCTGAGCTCTCATAAGTCAAAACAAGCCAAACTTGAGCCTGGCTAGGCTCGTTTACACCACTAGGGTCCCATGAGTTTTTCATTTACGGGTTCTTACGGTTCAAAAAGATATTCCAATTCTTTACCAAAAAACACATGTGTCCTGTTTTATTTTAGACCGAGTCAAAACTTGAAAAAAAAAGCCACCCTCGTTACTAGCCTCAGAATTATTAGGATGTCCAATCAGGTGTTTGTATTCCATTGATTCAATCTAGTTCTGGTCAACAAACCATTTCAGAAAACTAGAAAATAATTAAGATGAAATATATTTTCAACATAAACATGATATTCTTTTTTCCTTTGATCCTCATTTGATTAATGAATTTTGTTAGGTACATTTCATCTTGTTTTGCATTAAATCTGGGAAAACAAATTAAGATCCGAAACAATGTCATTCACCGGAACTTTGGATAAATGCAAAGCTTGCGATAAGACGGTTTATTTTGTTGATTTATTGACCGCTGATGGGGTTACTTATCATAAAGCCTGTTTTAGATGCACTCATTGCAAAGGCACTCTTTCGGTTTGTCCCATATATCTTCTTCTCCTACATCTAAATAGTACATTGCGACGGAAATAAAATCGAAGTTTTTGATACAATTTGAAGACATGATTCTATCTGTTCGCTTTTGCGTATTTGCGAATGTGGAAAGTGAACAAATTATAAAAAAAAGATCATGTCATTTTCTTGTTTTTTTGTTTATTACTTTCAACATTCAAATCTGGTGTTTTTAAATCATAAAATCTAATATATAGGTTGTTTCGGATTATGATATCAAAATTTTGTTAAGTGTTGTATTTGTCTTTAATTAGTTGATAAATCTTCAAAAGTAAAAAAAAAAACAAAAACAAAAACAAAATAAGTTTTTTGATGTATAACATTATCTTGCAGATGGTCAATTACTCATCCATGGATGGAGTCCTTTACTGCAAGCCTCACTTTGAACAACTTTTCAAAGAATCTGGGAATTTCAGCAAGAATTTCCAAGCATCATGTAAGATCTTTTAATATTATAGATACATAAATATAAGTATGTACGTGTATAGTTATATGAAAAACATGTAAATCTTTATCGAAATATTTGTACGTAAGTGATTTTGATTTTCTATTTTATATCCAATTTTTGCAGCGAAACCAGATAGAGATACCACGGTATGCTAACTACATAATTCTATTACTTTTTCATCGAAAACATCAATTAAACTACATGTTTTTATGAATATAATGAGTGTTTAGAAATTAAAATGATGTTGCAGGCAAGAGCTCCAAACAAACTTTCATCTATGTTCTCTGGTACCCAAGACAAGTGTAGACAATGCAACAAAACGGTCTACCCCCTTGAGAAGGTTAGTAGAGTGCTTAGTACTATGAGACTAAATAATTTTAGGCATTGTTTTAAAAGTTCTTGTATTTCTAGACAACTTGTTACCCGTGCAAGCAAACTCATACTAGTTATTTGAAAACCTTTTGGAGTTTGTTAGCGTGCAAACAAACTCGACATGTTCGTTTGGGTGACAAGCGAACTCTGTAGAGTTTTTCACCGATCTTAACTTGTCACTCACATATATTCACCAAACATTGTGGAGTTCGCTATGTTAACCAGTTCGTATGCAAGGGAAGCGAACTACCTAAAGTACAAAAAACATCCAGAGAACGTTTAGAAGTATTTAGTTGAATCCTAAACCACCTATTAATCCAGAATAGTCCCGCTGTTTATTTTTTATAAAATCAACATCTTCTTACAAAAAAATGAGTTGAACCCTCTAGTTAAAGTTGATACTGAGGAGAAAGACCTGACCTATGACTTTATGTTTCCAACTTCCCATTCATGCTTTGTTACTATCTTTCATGCATGCTTTTAGCACTAATAGTGTCATAAAATGGGTAAGGAAGGTGGGAATTTGTACTCACCCTTACATTTCTATCAACCACAAAATTAGAAAACATATCGTGGTAAGCGAAATTCTTTGAACATTTGTAGGTGACGATGGAAGGCGAACCATATCACAAACTATGCTTCAAATGTGCACATGGAGGCTGTCCTCTTACACACTCATCATATGCTTCCCTTGATGGTGTTCTTTATTGCAAACACCATTTCGCTCAACTTTTCATGGAGAAAGGGAATTACAGTCATGTCCTCGAGGCCGCCAACAGAAAGAGCAATGTAAAGCCGGAGGACATTGCACCCGAGGCACCTCCACTAGAGGAGGAAGGTGCCGGAGAAGGAGGAGGTGGAGGTGGAGGTGGAGGTGGAGAGGAAGCAGGGGATGATAGCCAACCAGCTGAACCACCACAGGAAGAGGAACAATCCTAAATCACCACCTGAGGAGGAGCAATCATAAATATATTCTCAAATACTTTATATATAGAAATCTTGGTTTTACTTTTAATGTAATTTTGTCAAGCCATTTTTCTATATTTTCTTGACCATTGAAATTATGAGTTTTCAGTGGATTTGCTTTCAACTTTTTCCTTTATTTTCAAAGTTGATAATTTATAATGTCTAAACTTTTCAAATTCAGATATAATTCAAGTAACTAACTACCTTGAGGGCATGTGTAAAGGTGTAATATATTATCAGAAGTTATTGTTACCAAATTTTCAGCAATAAAAATGTAAGTTGCATAGTATGCTTTTTCCTGTGCCAAAAAGACATATGTTGGAGTATTTGTGTCTCCATGACTATGAGCATCAAAGTGTTCGCAGTTAACTAGTTGGCATATGTTGGACTTCTAATTGTTTCAATTTAAAGAAAATATATAGAGTTATAGAAAGTGAAATAAGTATAAATATCCTCGTTAATTATCAGATTATAGAAAATAAATAAAATTATAAGAAATTAAAGTGTTCCTGACTTCTTACCTAAAGATTACCGGCATGCTTATATTTTTCACTTCTGTGCTTTTTAGTGAGATCCGTTGGTAGTTAATGACATATCTCGTCTTTCGATGAAAAGTTGGTCACATACACCTGTCCTTCTAGTTCTAGTAGTGTTTTAGAGTTTTTGAGTATGTGAGAAATCTCTCCACAAGTTAAAAGAATCATACAAAATGAGAATTTATCAAATCTGCATGTTTTTGGTGTACTAACAACACTTATATGTTGTTTCTCATATATACTAAATGTCGATTCTTATGAATTTCTAGACAACAACTACATAGCATATCAGTGAAGGTTTTCGACAATGGATATCAGTTTTTGAGGACCTAAGGTTGGGAATCCGTGGGCTAGACGATATTTATTAATCGTATTAGAATCCTATGGTTCATTCATATCCCTAAATACCCTTCATTGTACAAATAGGAATATCCCTGGTCCAATATATGTTTGGTTTCCTAGATTTAACCATAAAACTGAAATTCGAATGGCTTTGCTAGACTTTTAACCATAAAACCGAAATTTGAATGACTTTGATTCCTCTTTAAGCGGTTTTGATTCAATTAAATTTCAATTTAATTAGTTTGTAATTGATGTAGCTGTCGTGGGCTAATAAAAAACGAAGTAGTTATATTGTCTAAATACCTATTACCAGTACGGGCAAGTAAGTTCGTCTTCAGAGGATAAGTGGAAAGTGCTGGTAAAGTGCATTATTTTGATTAAACAGTTTTGGACAGTCAATGTCAAGGGAATTTGAAAGAAGTTCAACTGGAAAAACAATTTGTCAAGCAAATAACTTTGATTGTATATGATTATGGGAAAAGTTAACCACCCCGAGCTTAGATTCAGTATTTAACTAATAACCTAAGACGTCATTAACGAGGATTCTACACATAAACTTGTTTTAAGTAATGATTTAGAAAAAAAAAGAGTTGAACTTAACGTGTTCTATTAACCAACAACAGTCTAAGATGTATCAAGTAATACTTGGTCATGAAGTACTAATCATGAACACTATAATGTTGAAACACAAGATAAATAATAATTAGACAGTTTAACTTCCAATACACAAGATAGGATTCATACATCAATAGAACATAAAACTCACTCTCAATTGATGAACAAAACCAAATAATAAAGTCATTTTACATGAATCCTATGTTAAACGTGTCCAACACCAAATCAGATTAAAGACTCCTAAAATCTTGGAGAATATTTAATATAATAATTTGTTTATTATAATATGATAAGTTAGTCTTATTTTATTTAATACTAATTGTATATGGTTTCGAATTCTGTATTTGAGTTAGTATAGGATTAGGAACCGTGGGTTTATTGGTTCAATGTGTTAGTTAAATTATTAAGTTTTTCTCGTTTGTCGTTTTCTTAATAAAAGAGTCGATCGTGTGTTGATCAAATCTTCGTGTTCGTGTTCTTGATTCACCCGCTAAAAGTTAAACAAGTGTTATCAGAGCCTAGGGTTCGTACCGGGAAGCGGTTTGAAGATTGAAGGTAGCCTCCGCCGGCGGGTGTGTCCGTCGGTGGAGGGCATGCGCTAAAGAAAGGGCTTGGGTCGCAATCAGAAGATTAACAACAACTGCAGGCTGACACAGTGAGCTGTTTTGGGTCAATTTGTCGTGCGGGACTGTCGTCTGGGAAGACGGCAGTGAACATCAAGGTTCGTGGTTGTTAGAGGAGATATACGGAGGTAGTCAATCTTGGTTGGCTAATGGCTCATGTCAAGAAGATTTTTCCATCCGCCGATTTTCTTAATAAAGAAGTACGTTACTGGTTTTTGTTTGTCAAACCAAAGTTGGTGTGCATGAAATTTGTTGCTTGCAATAAAGAACAAATTCAAGAAGTAATATGGGTTTTCTTATTCTATCCGTGAGATCAGTTCTTAATCGGGTAGTCGATTTCTTGTTCTTTCGTGATTTGTCTGTGATGGTCATAGGCTCCACTATAAAGGGTTGCAATCCTCTTTCCTTGTTCGTACAAGAGAAAAAAATACCATGTGCGTTGGTTTACTTTTTTTATTATTTTTTCTTTTGGTTTAATAAATAAAGGAGCTTAAAGCCAAAGTTTAATTTGATTTTTCTTTCTGTTTGATTGAAAGAAAAAGAGAACAATTGCAGCTATGTGATCTAGTAAGTTTTAAGCCAAAGTGATGATGTGATCTAGTTTTTAGTTTGATTTTCCCAATCGGAACGATCACGGTAAGTTTTCGATCAAAGGTGTGTCCAGATTCAGATAGCAGTAGGTTTCCGATCAAACCGAGAGCGGTGAGTTTCCGAAAGAATGTATGTCGAGATTTCAGTTGCGGTAAGTTTCCGATCGAACAAGGTGTATCCCGATTATGATTGTGGTACGATCAAACGAAGGTGTGTCCAAGTTTCGACGGTAGTACGTTTTTTTATGGAAGAAAGTCTTCGATCGTATAGGCTTAGGAGACCAAGAAATCGAACGTTTGGATTTAGTCTTTTGGGTTGCATCTAGGTTGTGTGTCAACTTTGTTTTGGTGTTCGTCGAGTAGAAGGTTTCGGTGGTGATGAGCCATCACCGTGTGTCGGGATGGTTAAATCACCGTGTGTTGAGCAACGATGTTGTGCCACGATCGTGTGTCGGTATGGTTAAGTCACCGGGATGGTTAAATCTCCGTGTGTCGGGATGGTTAGATCCTCGTATGTCAGGATAATTAAATCTCTGTGTGCCAAGTAGTTTAGTGGGTTGGATCGATGACCCAATAGTCTAGAGTGGTAGCGTTGTCGGGCTGTCTAAACGAGACAACAACATCGGATGTTCGGGTTTGCTTTCATGACGAAATCATAGAGTACAGAGCTGCAACAGTTCGAGGTGTTTGGATGTTGCTAGGAAACTATTACGATGCTGAAATCGGTGGTCAAGTGGTACCAAATGGTAGCGGTTTTGGGCTGCAAATTAGGACCATAAATGAGAGATCACGTTCAGTAATTTCGTGTGTGATATCGGGGGCTAAATCGGCGTGTACGAACTGTGTGTTCGAAGGTGAGCGTCAAAGATGATTTAGGCAGCATTCGATAAGTGCTGTTTGGATGTGAGATAAGTCCATCTCAGAGGTAGTGGTTCATAACCAAAGACCGAGTCGAGTCACGAGTGGTGTGGTTTGGACAAGAATTGTGAAGGGTGGAGAAATCTGGCTACTGTTACGTTCTCCAGAGAAATATTAGTGGGCCCCGAAGGTCCACTTTGAATGGATCATGTATTCATGTGATCAACATGCATGTTGATCAAGAAGCAATTATTGTGTGTTCAAGTTGCTTGGAGCCAAATTCTTTTTATTCCTTTTGTTGGTTAGGAAGAAGCCAAAGAAACAAGTGTGTTCTTGTTTGGAGTTGCAAGTATGAATCTAGAGGGAGTGTTGAAACTCAACATGTGAGCCGATGTCGGAAGACATGACAAGTTGTGTTGAGTCGAGGGTTGTTTCGAGCCGAGGTGTTTCGTGTATGTCATGGTTAGAAGAAGTTTGGTGTTGAGAGGGAGTGTTAAACGTGTCCAACACCAAATCACATTAAAGACTCCTAAAATCTTGGAGAATATTTAATATAATAATTTGTTTATTCATCATCATCATCATCATCGTACTCAGTATATCCCACCAATAGCAAAGCTATGGTAGGGTCTGAGGAGGGTAAGATGTAGACAGCCTTACCTCTACCCTCTAGGAATAGAGAGGCTGCTTCCGGTTAGTCTTATTTTATTTAATCCTAATTGTATATGGTTTCGAATTCTGTATTTGAGTTAGTATAGGATTAGGAACCATGGGGTTATATACCATTGGTTCAATGTGTTAGTTAAATTATTAAGTTTTTCTCGTTTGTCGTTTTCTTAATAAAAGAGTCGATCTTGTGTTGATCAAATCTTCGTGTTCGTGTTCTTGATTCACCTGCTTAAAGTTTAACATCCTACCCCCGGAGGTGATTACAAGATAAGTTTAGCCAAGAAACATGATGGAATCAATAAACCTGATGTTTGATGGAACCACCATGGAAGAAATCTTGATTAGAGAGGTTGGAGATGGTGGAAAAGCTCCCAAAATGGCTAGAAAAAGATCTCCCCGAAACCCTAAAACATATGGCTTTTATATTGATTTCTCGGACATTTTTCACATCAGGTTATCCATCGACGTACTGTACGCCAAGTTTGTCGTATCATATGCTAACTCTGCCAAAGCCATACTCCAAGTTTTTGCCATACGGTGATTCTAGCGCGTGGTACACCAACTATTTCGACTACTTTTCTCTTTCTCCATTGTACTGCACTTTCATTCCTTCGTTCCATCAAAAAGCTCCATAACACATACTTAAGCTCCAGATTAGCTCGTTTAAGAACCAGACACCAGCAATCATAACACATATTTAAGCTCCATAACACATATTTAAGCTCCAGATTTCTCGTTTAAGCTCCATAACACATATTTAGTTCTTTTCTCTCTCTGGTTGGTTTTGTATCAAGAATTAGGTTTCATCTCTTCAATCTTCAATTATTGATTGAGATTGTGTTTGTAACATGGTATCAAAGCATATACGGCTGTGATCCGTCATTCTTCCGCGTTCGTTTTCTATATGATATTTGGAGTTAGGGTTGTCAGATCTGAAACCCTTGTTTCTCGTGTGACAACATATATACGGCGTTCTGGTTACTCAATTGGGTCAAGAAGGCTTGATCGTTTGAATTAATTGTGTGTCAAAGAGTGGCTTCGTAACCCTAAGTGAAGGTTACGGGTCATCTGTGGAGATTATCGCTGTGAGATTGTTCCTTTCCTTTTTTATTTTTTATATACTGTTATTTTTTTTTTAATTGCATTAGGCATGACATGGCTGGGTTAGGGGTACCAGCATTGTTGAGTTTGTTACAGGTGTTTTTGCATTAGGCATCCTAGGGTTTTCGTGCATCATCTGTGTTTAGTTTAATTGGTGTGTGTGCTTCTGTGCTTCTTTCAATTCTATGTTAGTAATCTGATTTGTAAAATGGGTGATTCAGGTTCTTCTAGTAATGAAACTTTGATTAGTAAGTTAGAAGCTAGTAATCCTCTATACCTTCATCCCAGTGACTCATGCACCTTATCCATTATTAATGTGAAACTTAAAGGAACTGAGAACTATCGTGTTTGGTCTAATGCTATGAAACTTACTTTACAAGTAAAAAACAAAGTTGGGTTTATTAATGGTAAGTGTATAAAATCTGTTGATAATGAGGTGCTTGCTAGTCAGTGGGATAGGTGTAACTCTATCGTGCTTACATGGATTTTAAATTCTGTTAGTGATGAACTTTATGTGGGTCAAGTTTATTCTGAACTTGCTTTTGATGTTTGGGAAGAACTCATAGATACTTATGATAAGGTAGACGGATCTGTTGTATTTGGTCTTTATCAAAACATAAATTTACTAAGTCAAAATGGTACAACAGTTTCCGAATACTATCACAAGTTGTCTTCCATGTGGAAGCAATTTGATGCTATGGTTCAAATGTTCAATTGCCTTCATGTTCTTGCCAAGCCTCAAAGGGTTTTAATGATTTTAGCCAGTTGATTAAACTGATGCAATTTTTAATGTGATTAGATGATGTTTACCAGCCTGTTAGGACTAATTTGTTAACTAGGGATCCATTGCCTACTGTGAAAGCTGCATTTGCTATTATTTCAAGGGAAGAGTCTCACAGAAGTGCCAATGGATCCAAAAGCCATTTTCAAAATCTTGGTTTTGCTGCTAAGACCATCAACCTTTTGATAATAAAAAAGGTGTTTATAAGGGACCTAATCCTAATCTCAAATGTAATCATTGTGGTAAAATTGGTCATATGTTTTGAACTTTTGGGTTATCCACAGGGCTCAAAACCTAAAACCAATAAGTTTTCAAATCAAGCATCAAAAAATCTTTCTAACAATTGTAATAATGAGAAATCTGGTACATCATCCCACTCTAATATGACTAGTCTTACTTCTGATCAAATTTCAAGATTGTTAGGTTTGTTGGATAAACATGATCAGGGTCCTTCTGCCTCTAATATTGGAGGTAATTATGTATGTAGTTTTTCTAAAGGTGTTTTTTGTTTTACAAGTGGGTTGTCCACTTCTTTTGAGTCTACATGGGTTGTTGATTCTGGAGCTAACCAACATATGATTACGAATGATAAAAATCTTTTTAACCAAGTTGATGTAACCGAATTCAATATTAAAATTAAGCATCCAAATGGTTCAAGTGCCTTGGTAACTAAAATTGGTAGTGTCAAGTTAAGTAATAATGTCATTTTAAATGATGTGTTTGTTGTTCCAGAATATAATGTTAACCTACTATCTGTGTACAAACTTGCATGTGATAACAAGTTATCTGTTACATTTAATGAACATCATTGTTACATCCAGGACTCATATGCAAAGAGAACCCTGGTGACTGATAGTCAATTAGATGGTCTATACTTTTGTGGAGATGCTACTTTACCTGTTAAGGTGTGTTACAATAGTATAGAACAGAGTAATGTTTGGCATTCTAGGTTAGGACATCCAGCTTTCCAAGTACTTAAGGTTTTAAAGGATGATTTAAAAATAACTATTAAAAATGACGTTTCTCCTTGTGAAATTTGTCACTTGGCAAAACAACATCGGGAACCTTTTCCACTAAGTGATCATAAGTCATTAGTACTTGGAGAGCTGGTTCACTTAGATGTGTGGGGTCCATATAGGGTTAACAGTAAAGAGGGATATAGATATTTCTTGACTGTTGTGGATGATTTTACTAGAGTTGTTTGGGTCTATTTGTTAAGGAGTAAGAGTGAGGTTTTCTTTAACATTGAAAGTTTCTTTAAAATGGTAAAAACTCAGTATGGAAAAACTGTTAAAATATTTAGAAGTGATAATGGCACTGAGTTTGTTAATTCACAAATTCAATAATTTTTTAGAAATAATGGAATTATACATCAAACAACTTGCACTCATACCCCTCAACAAAATGGCATAGTAGAGAGGAAACATAGGCATTTGCTTAATGTTGCTAGGGCTTTGTTATTTGAAAGTGGTGTTCCTTTGTCTTTTTGGTCTGAATGCATTCTAACTGCCACATACTTAATTAACAGGACTCCCTCCTCTGTTTTAGAAGGTAAGTCTCCATATAAGTATTTGTTTGGTTTTAGGCCCTTCCTTAGACATTTGAGAAATTTTGGGTGTCTTTGTTTTAGCACTATTTTAAATAATACAAATAAGTTTGAGAAAAAGGTTGATAAATGTGTTTTTATAGGATATTCTTTTCAAAAAAAGGGATATAAGTTGTGGAATTTGGAAACTAAACAAGTTTTTTTCTCTAGAGATGTTAAGTTTTATGAAACTGTTTATCCGTTTAAAGATAGTATTTTTCAAAATGATTTAAAAAAATTACCGATGTTTCTGTTAATTCTTTGAATTTTTTTTATTTGTTTTCTGAAGATACTCATTCTTTCTCGAGTGGAAATACATCCGATGATGATGGGAGCGCGTCAGGCAGTACTTGCACTAGTGAACAACCACCTAGGGATAATTTTCAAGTTGAAGGCGGGGTTGTAGATCAGCAGCCTCTCAATCTTGATAATATCCCTAGTGAGGTAGTTACTAGTGTAGGCACAAATGCTGAAAATATCACTCCTGAGGGTAATCAAAACGTTTCTCAAAATAATAATCAAACAAATATGAGGAGGTCTTCTAGGGAGTCGAGGTTACCTAAATCCCTAAATGACTATGTTGTTGAGGGAAGGGTTAAGTATGGATTGGAAAGAGTGTTAAACTATTCTAACTTGTCCAAAGAAAATTTTTGTTTCACCTCTGTCTTAAACAAAACTATTGAACCAAGAAATTTTAGAGAGGCATCCTCCAACCAAAATTGGATCGATGCTATGAATGAAGAAATGGATGCTCTTAATAGGAATAATACTTGGGAAATAGTTGATCTCCCTAGTGGGAGAAAGCCCATTGGATGTAAATGGGTTTATAAAATTAAGTATAGATCCAATGGTGAAATAGAAAGATATAAAGCTAGGCTAGTCGCCAAAGGCTTTAATCAAAGAGAAGTATAGATTTTGGTGAAACGTTTACACCAGTTGTGAAAATGATTACTGTAAGGACAGTAATCTCTTTAGCTGTTAACAATAACTGGTCTTTATTCCAACTTGACGTTAATAATGCTTTTTTTGTATGGTGATCTTTATGAGGATGTTTACATGAATCTACCTCCTGGTTATTTTTCTAAAACTGATACTAAAGTATGCAAACTAACTAAGTCTTTGTATGGACTAAAACAAGCCCCTCGGATGTGGAATGAAAAACTTGTTGGTGTTTTACTTGATATTGGTTTTGAACAAAGCAAGTTAGATCATTCTTTGTTTGTTAAAACCTTAGGTGATGATGTTATTGTTCTTTTGGTATATGTCGATGATATTGTCATCACTGGTACTAGTACAAAAGAAATTAATATCATAAAAGGGTTGTTAAAAACCAAGTTTCTTATTAAAGATCTTGGTAAACTCAAATATTAATTTGAGTAGGTCCATTCAGGTTGTTAAAACCAAGACCGGAGACCAGTTGGCTGATGTTTTTACTAAGGGTTTGTTTCCTATTCAGCATGATTACCTGTGTGAAAAGTTGGGAATGATTGATATGTTTGAGTAATGAATTGTGGGCGGGTGTTAAAAAGGTAATATCTAATTACAATTCATACTCCTGTTATTAGTTTTATTTGTTATGTTTTAATGTGGTGTTTATCTTGTTTTGCATGTTGGTCTTGAGAGAGAACGTTTATAAATGATGTGGGCTTTCTAGTGGCAAAATAGAAGATATGGGCTGCATTTAAAAGGAGAAGTTCAGGCCCATTTTGGCCCTTCACGAGCTGCTGTTACAATGAATATAAACGATAGATTACTTGTTTTAGACTTAGAGATTTTCAATATATTTTAGTTCTTTTCTCTCTCTGGTTGGTTTTGTATCAAGAATTAGGTTTCATCTCTTCAATCTTCAATTATTGATTGAGATTGTGTTTGTAGTTGTTCACTCATGACTTTAATCGTTTAAAGATGTGTAAGCTAGCATAACCCAGCCAAACACCTTTTGATACCAACTCTAAAGTTGGTATTACAGGCCCCCTAGTTTAGGACCCCCTCGCCATATCAAAATATTGTTGGTGCTTATTATATTTAAGGCTCACTAAAACAACTATCCCGTGTGTGGTTCAACATGTTTATCTATATATGCATGATCCCTGGAGACCACAATTTAGTAACCTCAAGCATGCATATGCTATGTTATATGAAAGGCATTTCAGATCATGGGCTACAACTATACATTTTGCCTCATAGCAGCATATTTTGACACTTAATGTTGTCCAAATACTCATAGATCTACTTCTTGGTCTAATACCAGGTTATGGATATTGTTGCATAATTTTGTTCTTGATCTACTTCGTGCAGTCATAGTCTACTCTAACAACATCATTGTTATCTATCAGCCATCAAACATATACAACATCAAGACACCAAATAGAGTAGCATTCACTTAGATTGGCAAACCAACTTCGTGTTTTCATGTTCTGTCAACCTCCTCGTATATGGAAAACACTTCAATATATATATTTTGAGGCCATTTTACACATGAGTTTGATCAATATGACAAATTTCCTGAAAGAACTGAAAGGAGAAAACAAAATACAATATTTATGCTTACATTTATTGTATTTTATGTCGCATTTGTAACTTTTTAGTTTCACTTAATCACTTGTTAGCAACACAATGAGGCTGACTTTGAAGCAATAGCGGTGACCATAATATAAAGTCATTGGAACTCAGAAGTTAAAAGCCATTAAAGACAAACAAGAAAAAATGATCAAGGTTTCAAGCTTTGATTTTTCCAATATTCATCTTCCCACATTTCAACTTGTTTTATCGTGCTTATTCTGTTGTCTATGATAGCTTTAATTGTCGAGGGATCGTATGGTGGAGGCATGGTACATGGGACCGCGTCTGTAGGGTACCGCACGAGTGATTCCTCCATGAACTTCCTCCAGTTTCCATCTGCAAAGCATGCCATTGACTCTGAACATAACTCAAATGCATTTGGAGGGACGGTAGGTTTGAACTTTAAAAGCTTAGCATATTCGGTCAGTAAATGTAACATGTAGTCATAAACGTAGTCCATATTCATGTCCTCGTGAATGAACCGGCTTGACGCCTCGCCAATCTCTTGAGCCTGGTGGGTTCATGTAGTTAAGACTTCATTGAAACAAAATAAATGCTCCTGGTTGTAAGTAAACATAATATGTACTAAAAGAGTAAAAGACACCTAAATTTATCATCTTTTTATAAAGACAAAATTACCCTTAACAAAAGTTCGAAAACAAAGTTTTTGTAGAATCAGTAGATTATAGAATATAAGAATAGTAGATTTTATTTTGGTTTTGTAAAAATGGACAGCGATTGAACCTTCACGCCTTAGAAACACAAAGACTTGGTGATACCAGCGAATTCGGTGTCTCGTTTACGAAAAAGTCGAATTCAAAGTTCGTAAGAGCGAATTCAAATTTTTGTAAATTTAACATTCTCATTGAATACATAATTTATTTTCTAAATACATATTGTTTATGTTTCGATTATAAATTGTATTCAAAACTAAGTTTTGTCAAAATAAAGTATTTTTTTTGTCCCTTGTCGCTTAAACCCTTTATCCAACTGATTTTTGCAACCAAAAATCTTAAACCAACAACTTTATCGACCATAATTTTTGTGTATACGTAGCCACAGGCATTTCAACTAGTTTGTTTTGAACGAAACATCAACCAGATTTTGTCAGTCACTAATTCGTTATAGCTTTTGCGCAAAATAGCAGTGAATCTTTTACCTTGGAAGTGTGATTGTTGCCCCACTCGACCGAAATTTAAGTGATTTACACATGTCAGTGGACCGAATAGGCCAGAAATGCTCGAGTGGTGCCATCCCTCTTGTAAAGAAAGTGAAGTAACGTGGGGTGATATATAACGTAGGCGAATCGCAGGCCAATATGTATTTCTCACTTACAGACCATGACCATCCTTCTATGTATATTTTATACCTGCTCATTCGTGAATAAGTTTATCAAATATTAATATCCTGCAACATTTGACAATGTATATATGTCTACCTGTAAGTACACTGATCTTCAATTTTTGAGTTTTTGTATCCATGCTCTGATTCATTAATCCAATCCTGTTTCATATGACCATCAGGTACTAAACTTAAAATACGCGAGTGAAGACCATAAGATTATAACGAGTAAATTAAGGTTAGGCCCTTGATTGACTTAAGAAAAAATCTGTTTAGTTTAAGGATCCAACTAGTGAACACCACATCATCACCCAGTGCTGCTGTCGAAACTAAATGATGGGGGCATGTTAACATTACACTTGAAATATATAAAATCAAATAAGTACCTGGTTAAACAAACGAGTATTCCAGTCAATATTATGAGTAGTGTTGGTAGTAACATTGCACTTGATAAGGTCAGCCCTGACAGGGGAGACAGCAGGGTTACCCCTCCAATAAGCAAAGGGTACCCTATCCTTCCATTTTACTCTCTTGTTACCTTCTTTAATATTCTTCAGTGTCACTTCCCATGGCTTTTGATTTGTCTCTGGCCTATCACATGCAATACAATGAAAACCAACCATCATTTGGGTGTTTCTTGAATGATTTTGTTCTAATATATACATTTTTATGTATCACATGAGATCATAACATTAACTAGTAATTTTTTTGATCATAAAAAAACCGTTTACGTGTAAACGCATCAATTAGTAATTTGTCACTTGAATTTATGATTATAAAAATTCAAGAGCTCAACTTATAAATTATATGTTTTTACGAACGCAATAGAATTAAAAGAGTCTATAAGTAATAAAGAATTTTAGTTAGTTACCATCCCCAAAAAGACCAATCGGGTGAGACGATATCTAAGCTCCATGGATCTGAGCAGTACTTGAACAGCGGAGGAGGCCCAGGATTAGGCCTCCTCTTGAAATACGGGTTTATGTTATACACGGGTCGATCATCGCAATCAAACATAAGCTCGAGATCAGGAATCCTTCCAGGGTACAACCTTAGCAACTGCTGAAACCCCCATAATGTAAATAAATCTCGAGTTTGAATTGATTTTCTAAAGGTTTCAACATATGCTTTTCCTTCAAGAATTATTAGCCTGAAATGTGCACTTCGTTTCGCTACCTCCAACATCTCTCTTGTGATCCCTGTTGCTTTCCAATGCTGTAGATCTTCGTGGATCCAACGAAAGTAATCAGGGCATGTGTAGACCGATGAACGGTTTATATTTTTGTGTGTTGTTGGGAAGTTCTTGGGACATGACAGTGTTTGATTCCATGCCAAACATTCAAGAGGGAACTCATAGATCTCTTTTTTTTTAAATTGCAAAATGGGCTGATCTGATAACATATACTAGATGCACAGCAAGAAATCATAGTTAGATTATAACATAAAACGGACAAGATCTGTAACAGCGCATGAATATGTTTTAACTTTAGATTCCTGGTATTAGAATTTCACACCAGAGTTATCTTTACACACGATATCTTACATTTAATCCCATACCGTTTCAAATTGTGGAAATTGGACAATCATATTGACCAAAATTTTTCAAAGATCATCTATGGCTATAATGATCATCCGGATATTGTTCAAAAGACCGTTCTTACCAAGTAATTTTTAAAGTTTGACTGTTTGTTAATCAAAATGACCGTTTGAGTTATATTTGGCCAGTCATTTGATGTAGTGAAATCATGTTTTTGTGTGTGGGGGGGGGGGGGGGGATTAGCTATGGCATTAACCTTTCACATATGTAACAACGATCGATACAAAAGGACCACATATTACTAGGGGTGTTCAGAATAAAACAAAAAAAAACCGAAAACCAAATCACATCCGTAATCGAAAAAACCGAATCCAAAACCAAAATTGATTGACGGTTCAATTTACAAATCTGTTTTTTTAATGACTATTCGATTTATTCGGCTAACTGAATTAACTGATTAAATATGATATGTGTTAATTATTTTGTATATGGCTCATTCTTTTTAAGCTTGTTTATAATATGTAGTCCAATGTCCATATTCATATTAGACCTACTCTATCTTTAACTGTTGAAGACTATTAATCATTTTGGATGTTCTATGATGTTTAAGACTTTATGGTTAGGATGGTTTTTTTATGGTTGACTGATTGTATGCATAAGATTATTTAATGGTTTAGATGTTTTACTATATGGCCTTTAACTTTTGGTTTTTAGGATGTATATGTTGTGTTTGTTTATTATGGCCTTTAACGAATGTTCATATCCGGAACACAAATTGAAACCAAACTGAATTGAATTGATTACAGGTTCAGTTACCCACTTTCCCAATTCGATTAAGTTCGGTTTTCGATTAGGGGTACAAAAATCTCATTATTGAACAAATCAGACCGAACAAATTAAATAAATTGTTAACCGAACCGCTGAGCACCACTGCATAGTACATATGCATCATTTTACGCGTGAATACAATAATTCATAAAGAAAGTTATAGGGTTTAACGGTGACTTACGAGGCGTAACCAGCACGCAATCATCAAGAACATGCAAATTGAAACAAAGCTTGCAACTAGAATCAACAACGATGTTATGGCATTATTATGATGACCGACCGTTGGCTTAGGCCTAAGCCGGTTTATGTTTCTACATTTATCTTTATACAAATCTTTCATATTTGTAAGTTGCTGAGTATATTTTCACCCAATCTATATATATGCAAAATGCATCATGTTTGTGGCCATTGGATTTACATGTGAAAGCAAGCATGGCCTATAATGGTGGGGGGTAACTTTTAAGCATACGCAAATATGGATAAAAATGTGACCAAAACATTGATATATCATGAGATCTTATACTTCCACCACATACATTAGGACGTGCACTTTGCATTAAAATGTGTACTAAAGAGATCTCAGAGCTATGATACATATATCATGTGAAGCATAATGAGGAAACGGTTAAAGATGGTCCATCAAACTAATAAAGTTAGAAATATAAAAATAAAATTACTTTTTGTCTATTTTTTTCTTTTTATACGCTAAAGTTCAAAAAACCATTAAATGTTTTAACGTGACATCTCAGCTCTAGTTGTAGCTAACATAAATTGCAAGATAATTAAAAAATAAATAACTAAAAAGTTATATATGATTTAAGCTCGATCGTGACATCTTATATAAATCACAGTATTTATTAACACACCAAACATATTCAGCCAACATAAATTGCGACTCTATTTTAAATAATTACATAGCTAAAATTTTTTTATTAGGTAAGTAAAATTGTAACATCCCGAAATTTCCATGAATAATACTAATATATTAATTACGTCGGAAGAGTTAAATTGAGTTAGTAGAAAAATAATAATAAAGATATAAGGATGATAAGCTAAAATAGATGGAATTAGATCATGGACTTAAAATGAAGATGACACTAAGGTCCATGGGCTTAGGGAGTATAAATATCCCTTAAACTCTAAATCCTTTCCATCTCCATCATTCTACACCTTAGCCTACACCATCAAAAACACACACTTAAGCCAAACACTCTCTACACTATTTTATTCAACGATCCAAGACCAACCGAATGTAAGAAATCATTTATCTCAGCTGACCCAACAATTTAGAACCAGACACCGCAGCCCCGGGATGCCGAATGAGCCGTTTGAATCTGGATATAACTTTATTCGGGTGTTTAATCAACCAAAAACGAGCTTAAGGGCCACCTTAGCTTGGATCTGGACACCCCGAAGCTACCTGGGTTATAAACAATCAAAATCCGGCCAACCATGGTTGCTAACGGGACCGGAGTCGAAGAAAAACCCTAAAAGCGAGAAGAAGAAGGCCGATCTGAACATATACGGGCGTATATGTATATACAGGCGTATATGTATGTATAACGTATATGTACGTATACTGTGTATGTATGTATGTCATATATGTATATAGAACATATATATATGTATAATGTGTATTTATGTATGTCGTGTACTCGTGTATGTATGTATGCCGTACATGTATGCATACCATGTATGTATGTATGTTGTGTATGTATGTCGTATATGTATACAGAACCTATATGTATGTATAACGTATACGTATGACGTATATGTATGTATAACGTATACGTATATAAGCAAAGAATATGGACTTATACGGTATGCTAAGAACAATGAACTAATTAATAATGAAAGGTAACGTTTAAAACGGGAAATGACCTAGAAAGAAAGGCGGAACTTCAGTTTTCTGATGAGGTTATTAGTAAAGACTTATTAACGAAAATAAAATTTTTCCAAGCTGACCTGGCAGATCGACCCCAGCCAAGGGCTCTGCCCCTTGGACCCTGCTAGAGGCTGTTGCCCCTAGACCACGTTGTCAGGGGCACTGCCCCGGGTTCGTTGAGGGCTATATTAAACTAGAAATATGATATGGGTAGTGATAGATAATTGATACGTGTAATTGTTATACAGTCAGTCGTGCCTAGTTAAGGAAGGGAGTTACATTAACTCGGAAAGGAACCGAGCTCAAGTGAGTTTTCGGGATTGTGTGCATACTCGATATGATTAGTTAATACACTTACCTTAAGTGGTAAGTGTATGATATATGAATACTTGTGAATAATATGCGTATGTTTATGAATGAATAATGTATGTATAATATACGAAATGATATATAAAAGAGTTAAGGATATGTGTGAAGTATATAAATATATTATAAAAATAAGGTATATATGAATTGACAGTAAGAGGGTGGCAGACGCTAATAGTATCTGTGAAAGGAGGGTGGCAGACCCTAATAATATCCGTGAAAGAAGGGTGGTAGACCTTAATAATATCTGTAAAAAAAGGGTGACATACCCTAATAATATCTGTGAGGTTATAGGGAAAAAGACTCTTTAAAACGTAGAAATAATTATGTATGTTTAAGTAAGCTAAAACAAGAAAGTATGAAAGAACGAAAGTAAGAAAGTAAGAATGAAGGTACGTACTTATATATGTACGAAAGAAAGTAAAGTAGGTTAAGCATGTAGTATATGAATGTATTGTATGTTGCATGATTAACTAGAACTCACTCAGCGTAGCTAACTTTTAGTATGCACGCAGGTAAATAGGTTAAAAGAGCTAGCATGAGGATGACACATGACATGGATTGAATGGCTGACATCTAAAGATGGAAGACCTGATGTTTTATTTTATATTTATGTTGAGAAAATTTGTGATGTGTTAAGACAAGTATTCTATGGTTTGTAAGAAATGATTGGTTTTTATTATTTCGCGAAAAGTTTTAATTAACTCTGATATTTAGAACATTGTTTATGAATAAATCTAACGTCAAAGTAGGGTACCAAGATCGGGTCTTACAAAAATTCTAAACATATATAAGGTTGAGTTATAATACATTTTTTTTTTAAGGTTGCATCATCTTTATACTGTAAATGCATGTTATGATCATTGATGTCTTTTTTCTTGATTTTCTAATAGCCAATAGGTGTTAAACTAGGTGTTGTCGCCCGTGAGTGGATTCGCAAAGGGGTGGCGCAAGCCACGTAGGCCACACACACCGCCGCGACTGCCCCTGTGAGCGAGCGGCCGCGAGCCCGCTTATGTGGGCTGAATTGAACCGTTGAGTGGGGAATTTTAAGGTGATGGATGGGTTGCATTTGATTGTTTAAACATAAAAAAATAATAATAAATTTCTATACTAACCGATAACCATACACACTTTCACAAAGCAATAAAACTCACTAATTCTACTCAGTTTTCTCTAATACACCCATTTATAAACCAAATATGCAATGGAATTCCTTGTCTTCGGAGGAAGACGACCTTATTTTTGAAACCGAGAGGATAACGGTTAACCTGTTGGTTGAACGGTTTCAAGGGCGACTGACTAAAAAGACAATCACCTCTTCTTCGTGATCGATTGGACGCTAATGAAACTTTGTTACGTCACTATTTTAGCTCCGATCCCGTTTATGACGAACAAAATTTTCGGCGTCATTTCGAATGAGTAAACAACTATTCATGCATTTATCCTTAGTTACGTCACTATCTAATCAGTATCCTTTTTTCAACAATGACTTTTAAAAACCCTTAGTTATTACCCACTATATTTTTTTACGGAAGCTAGTGTCAGGCCCGTCTCCGAGAATGCTAAAAGAAATTTAGGCCTCGTGCGAGACAACTTTTGGGCCTCCTGCTTATAATATAAACTCATCAATTATATATAAAAAACCACAATACGAATACAACTATGATAAAATAAAGCTTGTGACATATCCCTTATAATGAACAAAACAAAACTAGTGTATCAAAACGATGGAACTTAAGCAAACTTTGAGGCTCTTTTAGCGTTTTGGGAAGCAAAGCTCTCGATCAAGTCTTTATAATCCATACCTTCTAATATTTCGTTTTCAATAGATATCATTGCCAATCTGTTGAGTCTTTCTTACGACAACAACTTCAATTTGGAAAAGCTTCTTTCTGTCGATGCCACCGTTACCGGAATTGTCAAAAGCACTTCATATGCATTTATAGCATTAGGGAAATGACCAAGCCGCTTGATATTATTTAAAGCATCAAAAGGGCTAACAATGTGACTCGGTAAGAATGTCTCGATCAAAAAATATATATTCACCATTCATTATTACTAGAAAAAAAAACAAAAACAAAACAACTCATCTACTCAAAAAATTAACAAAAGACTCCTATTAGACAAACTCACAAACACAAAATACTTTCTCTCAAAAAAGTTAATGGTAAAAAAAACATCTCACACTGATCAACGAAGTGTCAACAGTCACAATCTTCATCAAAAAGACAAAAAGGCACTTCTGTGTCAAAACATAATAAATAAACGATTTTGCATGCACACAAGAGTCACAATTCCAGTTACTATTTGCAAGCATAAGATTTGGTCAACTCATTAGCTAATAGAAAGTAATAAAAAATTATAGTTACATACTTCAAGGCTTCGATTCCTGATTTTCGGTGCCCGGTGGCCTAATCTCCGGTTGCAGTTGTTGATGATAGATTTATTGTCGTTCACGTATGGTGGTTTTTATTAGGATCTCGCTCTGCACATAAAACATGGTTTTTATTGGGCTATATCAAACATGGTTTTTATTGGGCTATGTATATCAAACATGGTATGATAAAATATAAAACCTTTGGGCCTCGTGTCACTGCACAGGCCGCACGGCCCAAAAACTGGGCCTGGCTAGTGTTAACGGTGGCGTACATGCGTGGTGGTGATGTTGATGGTGGTTGAGATGTAGAGTTGCAGCATTGACGACAAGGAGGTTCTAACGGTGGCAATTGGGGGGGGGGGGCATCGTGTTGGTCCCTGTGGCGGTGGTGGTACATGTTTAGGCATTCCAAACGCCTACCCGGTTATTAAATTCCATCCAAAATCCGTCCTAAACTCGCAGGGTAATTACCAATCAAGTATTGCACAAATCCACGGGTTTCGAATGTGCTCTTTATTTTGTTAGAAAATACTCATTAGGTATACCCGACTGAAAACCCGGCGGATAATTATCTGGTTTTAACCAAATATAACTAGTCAATTACATCGGGTAGGTAATTATTAGTCAATAATTACATAAGATTGTTACCATAAAATGTCTCTAATAGCTGTTCAATTATATAAAATAATTGTTATAAACAAGTTTATAAGTAATTCTCCAAGTATCATGATACATCGGGTTTCTACGAATAAAAAATAATAAAAAAAAATTCACCAAAAATAATAATAATACTTTGTATGTTACGTGTCAAGTTATTTGGGTATATAATCGGATAAAGAAGGCTATGTTATCGGATAATTGGATCAGGTAATCGGACATATTACATATCCTTGACTTGAAACTACTAAATTACACACTATAATCATCGTAGAAACCATTGTCATAACACTTAAAAAAAACAACCTAGTGACCCACCAAACCCTCCTTATTTCTCGGTATTGCTAGTCATGCCATTGTCGATAAGCACAACCATCCTATTGACATTCACATATAAAACCAATATTACATGTTTTAGTGTGGAGTTTGAAATCTAATTCTCTCATTTTTAATCTGTTGACTATTTAACGTGTTTATGGCAATGATTTTAAGAGTAAAATTTTGATGAATTGAATAACTGAGATTATCATATATTCATTATTTTTGAGCCATCTAAAGTTTTGTTCTTTTTCGCAAACATTATGATCATCGATATACGTAGCTTTTTGTTATTTTTTTCTATAAATCTGCTAGAATAGTTTAATAAACCCCAACTTGCAAGAAGCTAGACATGATGAAGGAAAAAACAATTACAGGGCTATCAAAGATTTTTAATAATGTTACAAAACTTATACTAGCCTTTCGATATGTCCTAGAATACCATAAATATGAGTAATTAACGAGAATTGAAGACGGTATCTCTGCTGTTGGAAGTTGGAACCATTATCATATATCTTGTAATTTTTTAATCTCCAAATAGTCCACCACATTGGCATGATAGTAATAGCTTCAATCATGGATTTTTTTAATCTTTGTGTATAGGATTGGAATCAAGTCAATACAACAAATTATCATATCAAAGAACTAGAGTAACTTTCATATGTTACCCTGCTGCATTCCAAAGACTTCGATTGTAATAAATAAATCAAACAAAAAACTAAAGAGACATGCATCCTCATTTTTTATATTAATTCTTGTCAGAATATTATATTAACATAAAGCTCCAAGTCAAACCTGGAAGAGGTCGTAAGAATAATTATATTTATATATTTATTTATATGGTCATCATTATCATTTATATTATATTAGATCAAAATATTAATTAATTATATCTTATCATATATTAGTTTGGTAATTGTTGATGGACCATATTACCCTTACTAACTAATAAAGGGTTTCCCCTTAGGTGTATATATAGAGAGATAAATATTAACATTATAACCTAATCTCACACACATAAGTAATCATGTGTCTCCTCTCTCTTCTAAACCGGGTTCCTCTCAAGAACCCTAACCATCCTTAACTATACATCCTAAAGGGGAACTCGATCAAGATGACAAGCATGTCAACTACATCATACCCTGCTACGGTTACTACTCTTCATGCTGTAACAGGTTCATAGGTTTATTTATATTCATGTTTTTATTACTTACATGAAGAACTGATCAACATGTGGCATCAGAGTGATGTTGATTAATCAGTTCTTCATGTTTACCGTAGATCTGGAATTGAATCAGAAGACATGGACTAAAACTTGATAAACCCTAATTTTTTAGGTTTCTTTTTTTTTCATGTTCTATTACGAAAACAATACATTAAACTGTTTAAAATCGCTAAAATTCATATTTAGTAAACTCTAATATTTTCGAAATATGTTAATTTCATGTTTAATTGCTAAAATTTTCGATGATGTTCTCTGTGTTCATCATTGTTATCGAAAATTATACATATGTTGGTTCAAAATCTAGATTAAAATTTGTTAATGATTATTTAGGGAAATATTTTTTCAAATCTTGGATAACTTAAAAGTTTTAATATTTTCTTAAAAGATTTGAATCCCATTAATATAGGAAACAAATATAATTGTTAATCATTAAAAAGATTTGAACCAAATCTTATCATTATTAATTTAGTTAATAAAGATCATGGGTTAAGGGGTTAAACCAGTTTACAGGTTCACGGGCTATTTAAAAATCATGTATTATGGGCTTAAAATAGCTTATGTGTTCTAAGAGTTTATGAGTTTCTAAAATGGTTTGGGGTCATAACCCATAAACCCGAAAACTCACTAATACCGGAATCAACATTTTCCATAAAACTCCATAAAATCATGTAAACACTCAAATACTGAAAAACCCACTAAAAGCCGGAAACTGGCAATTATCGGGAAACCAAAATTTCCGAGAACTAATTCCGAAAAATAAGGTCCTACCGGAAACTTAAAAATCCTTACTCTAAACATTTTCCGCTATTAACTAATTAAATGTTTTGTAAACCTTAAATATTATAAAATTTTACAAAACATAAAGGCTTAACTTGAATGAACTTTTGATGTAACACTTATGCCCAAAGGTGATGAGTTACATTTACCCTATCATTCAAGTATAACTAAAAAGCTTTTGTTAGTTTTGCCTAACATGATACAAATGTCCCACTTCTGCCCAAAGGTGATTTGTTACATTTTTATTTAGCAAAACTAGCCCGTGCATAATTAAAATAATTGTCTCACTTCTGCCCAAAGGTGATGTGTTACAATTGTTTTGCACATATACTTGAATAAATTTTAATTCTGCCCAAAGGTGATTTATTTTTTGTTTAAGTAGAACTATTAATTATAGTCTATTAGTTTGATGTTAATAATAGACATATCACATCTTCAATAAAATATAGTGATCCTCATATTAATGATCCTTCATTAATCTAATGATTATAAATTTTAATCTATATTATTTTAATATCCCATAATATTACTCACTATATTTTCTTCCATAAATAACAATCTCATCCACTCTAATCTTAAAATACAATTGAATTTTGTCTCATAAAAAGTTTTAATAACATTTAGCTCTTCTCAATTTTAATTATTCATTAAGACATGATATGGCTATCCTACTACTCTTTCTAATAACAATCATTCTATTGAAAACTAGAGCATAACAAATGGATGAGTCAATCATAATGTCTCTTATGATAATGATAATCAAGAACTTATCTATATAAATGTTATCACTAGATTTATTCTTGATTTAGTTTTTCCTAAGACTAATCAAAATAACTCATAAGATGCATGCATTCCTTCTAAATTCTAACTATAAGGTTAAATGGTATTCCTGAATACATCATAATGTACAATTCCATGACCCATAAAATTAAGGGTTCGCACATGAAAATAAGTACAATTTTATAGTACATTACATACTAAAATTTTCAATAGTACAATTTGGTGCATTACGAATCAACTATAACACTCAGAAGTACCAAAGAAAAATGAGTGTGTTGATCAGCAACATATGTACACGAAAATAAATGTCTGGTACTAGAAATAAGATGTTATTCAACTCACTACCACTAAAACCTAAAAGAGGATAATTCTAAGGTTTATAGACAAAATACAAGTATTACTTCCAGCTCTAAGTTCTCTAAGGATAAGTCTCATAGCAAAAATATGTCATTAGATTAGGCATAAGCAACAAGACTATCCATAATCCAAAAGAACATCTGGCTAAAACAGTAGTCGTATATTAATGATATTTAAGTCTGCTAATCCTAATATTTCAATTAACACGTGATAGGTTGAGTCTAGTTCTATGAGTTTCTTTACTAATATCAACAAATAACTAACATGAGTGTTGGTGACAAAATTTAAATGTTAAGGTTATTAGAACCATGATAAACTGTCTTCTAATTACGCTTTATGATATCTTAAATATTATGGAGATTAATCAGAATTTAGTATCATACTTAAGCTACAATATGACAGTTGTGAGGTTTGCATAGCCAACATAAAGTCACTCTTACCTTAAACTCTCATATTATTTGTTATCAACATCTAGATTGAAACATTAATAAAATAGAACTAGATGATAATATATACTTTCACAACTTTTGTTATAATGCAAATAAGAATTTAATGAAAGACAAATGAGACCTATAATATTCATCTATTAAAACCAAATTTCATGAGAAATCATGACATGGTTGATGAGGGTGATTTTTCATATAATCTCATTCTTAGTGATTTTAAATCATGTGTTAAATGCCCCAAACATTACTTGGCTTAAGGAATAAGTATGGGTCCACCATAAGTTATATTTCACTGACATTCGTGAAACTTATTCAAACGGAATATTCAGACATAATTCTTTTATCATTTAAAATACTATTTACTTGTATCTAATCAGTATTCTATGGCCCGCGGTCTTACAGAGATCCGTTCATATATACTTAATACGATTTCTTCTAAATATGTCCTTTAAGTTTATTATGACATCTGGACGTTAATGGAATCAAATCAAGTCTAACATATATATGACAGATTCCCACGTCATATACATCATTGAAACTTCTCTTGTATTTTTCCTAGAGATATTAAAGATCAGTGGGAGCCTTAAGTGTCTCAATCATAACTTACAAGATTTGCAAGAGGTGGGGGAGTGAAAACTTGATATTATCTCAAATACACCTCTTGTACAAGACACTGCTCCATCATAACACTATTCCATCAAACTTATCTCTTTAGAATTTACTACTACTCTTACAAAAGTATCATTGTTGCTTAAACGTGGATAAATTCAGATTTCTTACTAAATTAATCCTCACCAATAGAATCTATTGGTCTTTAAATACTGACCCTAAGTATGCTAATTTCCTAAAGGTTTCTAAGGTCAGTGGGAGCAGTAAAAGTCTTTATAATGACTTGTTAGAAGTACAAGAGGTGGGGGGAAGAGAGATATTAAATTTTACTCCAATTACACCTCTTGTACACCATACTGCGCCAAATCTTACACACTTAGAATCCTGAAAATGATAGCAACCTAACTAAGAGCTAATCCATAAAACTGAGACTTTTAAAATTACCCAATAATCAACTTAGGAGGTTATCTAGGTTTTAAAACCTACTAAAATTGATGCTTATGTAACCTCCCTAACTAAAGTTGAATTGGATGTTGGAAAGTTTAATGATCATACCCCTTATAATTAAACCATTATCATCAATCATAATTGACTCCATAAGTCGCTAACGTTTTGAGATTTGGTTGAATCACCTAAAGGTGTTCATAACCAAACTAAATCCTAACACAAACGTTAAGACACTAAGAAGCATAATTGATTATTAAAGGTTAGATTCAAAAGGGAATAAATCATTCAAAGAATCTTATAACCTATATTATAAAACATTTCTTTGAGGATCATCACTGTTCAAGTAGCTTATAATAGTTAAAGAGCTACGTTTGAAGAACATTAAAACAACTTCCCCTAATAACTGACTTACATATCTACATGCTCATAAAACAACCTAAATGTTATAAACTGAAGGTTAATGAACATTTAGTCTATAAGTCAATAAAATCCATATATGGATTAATGCAAACATCAAAATTTGATGAAATATTTATACAATTATTTTCATCAAAAACCAAGTGGGTTAATGTACCTATCTCAAGATGAGTGGGAGCAGCTAAAAACAAACTTGTCCTTATATAGATGACATTCTTCTGACAAGTATATGTTACATAAGTCAAAGCATTGTTCACACACTTTGATATGAAATATCTCAAAGATATCCCTTACATAATAGATATCATAACATTCTGAGATAGACCCAAAGGGACATTAGTTTTGTTCTATAAGTTTTATCTTAAATGGGTCCTTATACATGTAACAAACATTATTGCTTTATTTAGAGGATAATAGGATCATTGAGATTATTACCTTATGCTTCATTAAGTAGAAGCCTTATGTAAGTTCAAGTCTATACTCGTTCAGATATTACTCAAAATTGTAACACACTAGAAATGCCTAGATTAATGTGTAACATCTAAAAGAGTATTAAAATATCTTTAAAAGAAACGAAAGACTATAATTTAAAAGAAGAAGTGAGAATTCAAACCGGTATATTACTCTAAACTTTGTCATATTCAGAGATAAGAAAATGTAATTTTCGGGATATATTCTTATGCCATTAGATAAATCTATCTCATGGAGGAGTCATAATGAACTAATAACAACAACCTAAGTCATAACAACATAATATGTTGATTAATTACAACGTTGTTGTCAATAAATGTTGTTGAATATTTATTAGTGGACTCATAAGTTTTATTAAACTCCAAATAACTTATATATTGAAGACTAATTGTGATAACGTCAGCTACCATGTTTTCTCAAACAGTAACAGTTTGATATGTGCTGCATTAAATTTTGATATGAAATTAATTATTCGTTTATGAACGAATTGAGGAATTTAAATTTTCATATCGAATACATTCATGATATGCTTAAGGATCCTATAACTAAAGGTCTATTACCCATAAGTATTATGAAAGCGCTTATAATCATGAGGGGTTTATTAATGACCACGTACAACTGCATATCGTACTATGAATGATTAACTATTAAATTTCCTCATCAGTTTTGATTTTGTACGTCTCTTAATATGTTCGTCATGCATTATGACATATAGACGAATTAAATATACAAATCAAACGTTCTGAAGGGCTTACTTGAAAATTTTGATCATAACTACTTAGGTTTTAAATAAGGACTGCAGTATGATTAATGGGGGTCTTGAGCTGATGTTCAATTCAATGACTGTATTTCTCTGCTCCAGTTTGAGTTTAAAACTAAAATGAGTGTTAACTCCTAATCAGGCTTATCTAATACTCATAATAAATGATTATTCGGCCAAGTGGGAGAATGTAAGAATAATTATATTTTATATATTTATTTATATGGCCATCATTATTTATATTATATTAGATCAAAATATTAATTATACCTTATCATATATTAGTTTGGTAATTGTTGATGTGCCATATTACTCTTACTAACTAATAAAGGGTTTCCCCTTGGGTGTATATATAGAGACATAAATATTAACATCATAACCTAATCTCACACACATAAGTAAATCATGTGTTTCCTCTCTCTTCTAAACCGGGTTCCTCTCAAGAACCCTAACCATCCTTAACTATACATCCTAAAGGGGAACTCGATCAAGATAACAAGCATGTCGACTAAATCATACCCTGTTGCGGTTACTACTCTTCATGCTGTAACAGGTTCATAGGTTTATTTATATTCATGTTTTTATTACTTACATGAAGAACTGATCAACAAAGGTTAGACAAAATTTACAAACCAATGGGTCTGCCCGGGTTTTGAAACGGGGTTCTATGGGTCGGGTCGATGGGTTACACGGGTCTCTTATTGATCATCAATTTGCAGCTAATTGATTTTTTAAAACCAGGTTTTAAAATGGATATGTGAAACATGTTTACAAATTAAAAATTGACAAAGTATGGGAAATTTTGGTGTGTTTTGATGCATATATCCGGCTTTGTGCCAGCCTAAATGAATACCTGCCATGAATTATTGAATTCCTAACCTAACATAATCAGTTTATATAATTATTCGTGTCAACTAAATATCTTGTGAATACTTAGCTACTAGTATTGTTAGTAATAACTATTAATGCCCAAACCAGTATAAAAGTTGTGATTAATAAATGAATTATTGAAGTATAGAACATTATAACCCCATATATGTGTTGAAAAGTTTGATCTTTATGGGTTCGCATTCCATCATTATTCAGCTGGGGATTACCCTGACCAGACCATTAAATAAAGTTAACGTCGGTCTCTAGCAAGAGTTGGCATATACTTGAGAGACCTAGTTTTTAGTGGCGGCTCCAAAAAGACGAAAAATATTTTGGGTCTTAAATAATAGGAATATGATGTTGGGACTTAATTAAGTATGGGCCACCGAACCTTTGTGAAGGTACCACATTGTCATTGGATTGTTAAGTTTAATAATAATAATAATAATAATAATAAGTTTTTTTGTTGATCACTTTTATTCAGATATCAGCAAAATGGCTTGATAGAATATCGAAGGATAAGGAGATTTTGGAAAAATGTTTGCCTGGTATGTATGTCAACTCATTACGAGTAATACAGGGGCGGCCACCCACCTTAAAATTTTTCTTTTTAGTGTTAAATATACGTGATCCCAATAGTCCCCCATAAAATTTTGAAACCATTAAAAGGAAAAGAAAAAGAGTTTGGAATGATCGGAAATATATTTCCGACGAGAACAATGAAAAGTAGAGAAACCTGCAACTTGATAAGCCAAAAAGATATTATTCTTTTTTGCATTTAAAAAGTAATTATGCACAAAGCTGACGTATACTAACTTACTGGTCAAACTTTTGAATAATTTTAATTATTTAGTTATTGTTTTCTTTTATTTAGTGGTTAATCTATAATAAGATATTGAGATACATTTCCCTTCTTTCTTATTTTACATTTTCACTTAACTCATAATTTATTACCTTTTATAAGTTTTATTGTTCTATTATTATAAAATATACATATATACTTTGATATATAAAAGATAATATTACTTGTCATGATATCCTTAACTTCGGTTTTGATCCTTGTGGTTTCTTTAAATTATCGATTTTAGTCAATTTATTTTTGGCTTTTATGGTACAATAGTTTCGATTTACCATCAATTTTAGTCCAGGCCCTTAATGTCATACACCGGATCGTTAGTTAACCTCACATGAGGGGCTTCTTTTGTCACTTAAGACTATGGAGTGCTTTTTTTTTTTGTCATTTTAACATATTACTTTTAATAACCAAAATGAGTTGTTGCCTAAAATCATTAACCCTAAACCACCCGCCATTATTTCGATGAAGAGAAGAACCAATTTTTCAACTTCTTCCCTTGAACGATTCTTCAACTTCGTGCACAATGGAGACAATCTATGGATGATACACAATATATGGTGAGGTTTTAGGTCATTTTTTCACAATTTTTTATATTACGATCTATAATCTGTGTTGTTTCTTTTGCCTTTTAGGTGAAGACCCTACTAATTTTTCATTGAAGATCCACCATGGTGTATGGTTTACGAAAAACCCAGGTAGAAGATACGTGAATAGTCGGGTAAGCTATCTTGATATAATAGATCAAGATAAGTTTTCACTTCAGGTGGTTGATGATATGATACAACAAATTGGTTATTCAACAGAAGATGTGGTAGATTACCATTTTAGGATTCATGAGGGTGAAGAAATAGATCTTGATTTTGATTTAAGTTCTTTATGATTTTGATTTAAGGTCTTTAAGTAACGGCACAGATGTGCTTAATATGTTGAAGTATGTTGATGGGTTCAAAGTGATAGACATTTTCATTGAGAATAAGGAGACACCATTAACAACCAGTGGTAGGGAAATGGATGAGGAAGTGAACATGCTTGATGTTGACAATAATGATGAAGGGACTGATGAAGCTTCTGATTTCATTGTTAATGAAGATAACATGCTTGCAGATTTTGAAGTTGATATGGAAGAATTTAGAGCATCTATTGATGTGGATGTTGGGGGTGAAGATCTTGATAATGAAAGTTTAGATGATGATAGTGACTTTGAATTAGATCTAGATGACTACGATAGTTTAACCGATGAAGATAATGACTCTCCTATTAAAAAGCACCTAAGAGGTTTAGAAAGAAGAAAAAGAAATTTTCCCAGGACCCAGTAGCCTAACCCTTTTATGTTTGCCAAAAATTTTCATATAAAGAGGAAATTGAATCACTTGTAAAGACTCATGCCATTCAAACTTGAAGACAACTATGCATTGCTAAAAATATTAAATCAAGATTTCATTCAAACTCATGAGAGGAAGCAATAATACGTGCAACGGAATACTTTTCCTTGTCCAATTTCACTTCAATTTTCTTCTCAATGTGAAGTATTTAATAATAATAACAAAACTTAAATTAGTTTTCTTATTTTTTTAGGTTTATATTTCATTTAAGAGTGAACTGCGGTTTTCATTCCTGTGGTTTGTCCAAATCTGCGGTTTTAGTCCAATAGTTTCAAATTTGCGATTTCGTTCATGTGGTTTCATTTCACTTGCAATTAAACCCGACCGCACTAACCCATTAAGTCTGGTCGTTAAAACCATCAACGTGCCCCTCACATGAGAGGCAGTTTTGTTCTTTTTCTCCCGAAACAAACCCCAACTCTAATTGCAAGCCCTTTCATGGAAGGGCTGAGGTGTATTTGGGGAAACATAACAAAACTGCTCCTCACATGAGGGGCATACTGATGGGTTTAATGATCATACTTAACGACGTTTGTGTGGTTGGGTTTAATTGCAACTAAATGAAACCACATGAACAAAAAATCACAAATTTGAAACTGTTGGACTAAAACCGCATATTTGAACAAAACATAAGGATGAAAATCACAGTTTACTCTTCATTTATTTATATATACTTTCTTAGTGCATTTAATTTAGTTTAAAAATGTTTAGATTTTTAATTTATAAATTCTTTTATATTCTTACTTCAATTATATATCTATTTTGCATCGGTAAAAGACTTACTATTATCTTGTTATCTTAAAAAAATAATACACTATCATTCTCTGGTTAAAAATTTCTAGTTATGCCACTAATTACGCATTTGTAATGATGTTGGGCGTACTTTTTTTAATTGCATAAAATTTAGTTTGATCATTTTCTTTTAATATGACCCGAACGGGAAACAAATTATACGACACCCAAAAATTCCACCCCTGATGTGGTCTAAATAATATATAAATTCAATATATAATTCATACACTTTTAAGTATATTTGAGCTAGGTTCTTATTGAATATTATTCCAAATTGGTTCATATGTGGGTTTTTAAGGTTTTATGAGACAACGAGCTAAAACAGAGTATTTTTACTATACTTGAGATCAATGAGTAAATCTTTAAACAAATTTTATTTTACATATTTTTTCTATTGATTAAAATGAATTAATTAAATTATCAAAGTTAACTATTTGATTAACTTCGTATTTACTATTTTGCTAATATAAATTAAATCAACCATGTGTGGAGACTATTTGTTAAAACATATATAAATTAATAATGTTAAATGTCACACAATCTTGTTTGATTTGAATATACGAATTTGGACAGGAAACTACAAAGGAACTTTGGGCTTATGTTTGCTTGGGTTGTTGTTCAAGAAAATATATCAAGAAAAAACAAAACCTAACATTGGGATATATAAATGTAAAGAAGTTAGACAGGGGCCATAGACATCAAAGGAAAAAAGAACATATATTCTTTGGAAGTGTTTTGGCGGCTGCTTTGGATTGACACGGAAGAAGAGACAACAGAGTTTTGGTGGCTGAAAGCTTATTGAAAGACACGAAATTCACAAGGAATATTATTAGATGAAAAACACAACATGTGACACATGGAACTAATCGGAGCTGTCACACCCCCATCTTATGCCTAGGAGTGCGACCAATAGTTGGTACCACAAGTGTAAATAAATCCGAGTTACGTTATATTAGCGGAAGACTTGTAAAACCTGTGGATTAAAGTTGTAAAGATTACAAAAGACGGGATTATAAGATACCCGTTTTAAGTTATAAAAGTATTACTTGTTTTACATTACAAAACCACCATTTATATAATTAAGTTTATGCAAACAAATCCGAGCCATAGGATATAATAGTAGTACTTCGACACTCCAAGCGCTATGTTTGGTCACCTGCAAAATGTAAATAAAATACGTCAGCAACGAATGCTGGTGAACACGCTGACGCTAAAATATTTTCTTTTACTTTATCACCCCTCGAGACTACGCCTGCCTCGGCCCATCGTGGCTTAGGAATAACAAAGTTAAAACAACACATCTATAAACTTGAGTGTCTACTCTAGGTCACCTCAGCAAACACCGCAGCGTTCGACTTAGTTAAGTACCCGTATGTATACACAATGG
Source organism: Bidens hawaiensis (assembly GCF_021521415.1). Lineage (NCBI taxonomy): Eukaryota > Viridiplantae > Streptophyta > Magnoliopsida > Asterales > Asteraceae > Bidens > Bidens hawaiensis. The sequence goes on along the minus strand of NW_027499890.1, from coordinate 11,985 downwards.
TCGTGCTTCCCGCGGGAAAGCGTCATACGACCAGGCGTGGTGCAGTGTGTCCACCGCGTACTACCACATATGTAAGGATCCAGATAAACGTATACTACAGCCTGAGGGCTAGGCTTATACTCTTATTTATAATGGTTTTAGGAACACGTAGTCCCTTGTAAACAATTTTCATATAACACGTTTGACTCGTTTGAAAACAAGTTTGTAAAAGTTTGGGGGCGTATTCACCTTATCGCTTTGGGATCGACTTCAACACCGTCCGAGGGCCTTTCCCTTGCTATCTCGCACCTATAGTACGAGTATAACCATTTATTAGTCGGATATACAATCCGGCTTAAGACCTTTAGTCTTATTTTATATTCTCTACCTCGATGAACCTTTAGTTCATAGATTTTTTTTACTTGAAAACCTTTAGTTTAAAAGTAATTATAAACCTTTAGTTTATTTACGAAACCCGACGTTTCTTCTTCTCAAAGAAACGTATTCTTTTCTTTTATTATTTAAGAATACTCATTATTACTTATATAATATTTTCATAACAAATAATATATACTTACACACACACACACACACACACACACACACATATATATATATATATATTTATCAATATTCATATTCTTATCTTTTGTTTCTTTCTTTCTTATGTTTTCTTTTCTTTTATCGAGGTATCGAGTATAACCTTGACTTAAGGTTCAAGCCTTTATAATATAATATTTTATTATATTCATTTGTTGCTACGCCTTACCTTGTTGGTGTTTTATAAACCTTAAGAACTCAAGCAGCACTCCAACGCCGCTTGGTTTCTTTTGTCTTTTCGATCAATACTTCTTTTCTCGTTGCCAAACGATAATACCAATCTTCAACATTCGTTGGCACGCTTTTCGAGGCTCATTGTCATGTTAACAAACGCCTACTTGGTATGTGGGTGGAGGGTGGCACAGACTTCGAGGAAACGTTGGCACACAAATTGAGGAATTCAGGCACGCTTTTTGAGGTGAATCGAGGGTATGATTGTGGAATTGTAGAGAGATGTTTTAGAGTGAGAGAGATCAGCTGAATTGGTGTGTCAAATGGAGATCTCGGACTTGCTATTTATAGGCAAAATATGGGATCCCATCGCGGTACGCGACGGCTTCCTGGGCACCCGTCGTGTATCGCGACGTAGCCCTGGCCAGTCACAACGTAGGTCTGCCACGTGTTGTCACGTGGCAGACGGTGTGCCACGTGTTGACACGTGTCGGACGACGTGCCACGTGTGGCCACGTGGCGGGACACGTAGCGACCGGTGTGGCACGTGTGGCCACGTGGCAGGCCACGCGTCTCGCTGTCAGACACCCTATCGCGATACGCGATGGGTCTTTCTTCTGATCCATCGCGTAGTGTAACATTTCGGGTTTTCCACTTTATCATTTGTAACCATTACCCGACCCACTTTCGGGTCCGGGTTTTATCATTAATAATATCCTCATTTATCGAGTTATAAATTATTATTATATTTAAACTATTTAATTTTGACGCTTTTAACCCAAAACATAAACTTCCAACCATTTTGTGTCCATCTCCAAACTTGAAGGTTATGTTTGTAAATTCTGTTTTAACCCATGTTACTAGATGGATACCCATCACCAAAACTCGACCCATATTCAAGATCTTTGTGACCCGAATTCAATCAATCAATTAATTGACTGTCCAAATCTGTTTGTAATCAAGTTATGAATTAAGGAATCGTTTATGTATGTTAGGCGCGGCCTCACCGACGAATTAATTATGTTAATTTCACCATCTTGACTCGTTTTTCCTTTTTAAACCTAGCCGACACTCATTGACAGCCATTGACCGCGTAAATGTTGATAATATTGCAATTAATTACATGGATTCATTCCTTGTTTGATCGCCAATAATACCCCTATATATAATTGAATTCATTCGACCCATAATTGCTCGTTCATCACCCTTAATAGTTGGCCCTGTTCTTCGTCTTTCTTCCTCTTCTGTTCACCATAGAAGGTAATTAAAGTTTTGGTTTAATTCGCGATACCCTGTTTGTCATTAACCCCATAATTGATTTGACCAATTTCACCTAAATATATCAAACCTGATTCTATGGTTTGTATATTCAGTTTGGGGAAGAACAGTTGAGTTATTTATATTTTTGAATCTGGTTATATTTGCACTTGTGTAATCTAGTCTGCTGGTAAAACGTAGATGTGTGGGGGTGGAGGTCTCGGGTTCGACCCTCCCTGTGACACTCGTCAATTTCAGGTTAACTCCGTTACTCAAACTCCGTCAATTCAAACTCAAGATCACTGGATCTATAACGCACATCTCATTACATTTAAAATAGAGTTTTAAATGACGCTTGACAATTACTACATGTGTAGTCTTTCGGGAATTGCTCCGAAACGCAAACGAGTTGACGCTAACCATTGGTGAATAAACGAAAAACGTCAAAACAATAATTATGTGATAATTATGTGTTAGACTTATGTGTTATGTGATAATATTAGTTAAAACACTAACTCAAGATGTAAACAAGTTAGTTTAAGCTAGAAAAGTAATATTTAGAAGTTGAGGGGCCAAGGTGTAACATATTATTATTTATAATATCAATAAAACCCTAACTCCTTCCTCTCCCTCTCTCCCTCAAACCCGACGGCTCCCCCCCTCCCCTCTCCTTGCGATCGGCAGCTCACACACACACACATATCACTTGGTTTTGATCTTGTTCTTCATAATCGGAGCATCCTACACTCGTTTCTAAGCACCTCTCACGTTTATCTTGGTTATTTCTGCGTTTTTTTAAGGTATAATTATGAAACCCTAACTTTTGAATATCATGTATTAAGTGTTTTATGATTGATTATTGCTAGAGGATGATTGATTATGTGTTAGTAATTGATATTGATGATCATATGTGGTTTTAAACGGTGAAAGATCTTTGAATTATTGATTGTTTGTAAACCCTAGAGGGTTACTACTGATTTCTATGATTAATTATGTGTATTACATGTTATGAGTTATGTCGTATGCTTAGGATGCATGTTAGATGATTGTTTATGCTTGCTGAGTTTTGACAGCAGTGATTGTTAAACTTGAACGATGTGTAACTTGTTGAATATAAAAGCAAACTGAGCTAATTATGAGTCTACAAGGTAGTAATCTGAGTCTAGTTTTCATAAAGTCCAATCACGTCTAATTTGGAGGTGTTTTGGTTGGTCAAATGATTTAAATGTGATTAAAGGTCAAAACTGGTACTGGACAGATTGTAAGTTATGTTTAGACAACTGTAACTAATTGTTAATGTGGAAATTGGTTGAGGTTGTTAACACTACAGGGTGCTATGTTTAGTCTAGTTTCTATAAAGTCCAAGTTTGTAATTTTTGGACGAGTAAAAGTTTATCTTTATGATTTTACAAAACTGAAGTGCAAATCTTAATTGTGAGACCTGCTGTTAAGTTGTTTTATAAATATCATATCTCATGAACTACGAGACCAAATGGGTTGGTTCCACTTCTGGAAGTTAACTTGTTGAGTTAAGAACCTAACCCAATTGGTCTTGCATTAATTGGATTTTTCATTTAACGGGAATAACAAATAACATTCTGTTGCGCATGAATTTGACTGCTGTGAGTTTGTTGTAATGTTTTGATCATTATGAGTAAACTATGTAGAATAAAAATACAATAAAATATGTTCTGGAAACCTAATTCATGTATGCTTTTGTGATGATTTTTGGTGAATTAATTGAGATGCTATGATCTGTTGAATAGAGTAATCTTTCAAGTAGAATTCTGTCTTGATGAAACTAGCTGCTGAACTTTGTGAAAAATACATGAAACGTGCTAATTGCTAGATAATTGTTATGTTTTGACCAATTTGCCCTTGTGGGGAGTAATTACTAGTAATGTACACTATTAATACTTGACACGTAAATCATTGTTCACACACGCAACGTATCACAAATGTGCTTGTTAAGTCACACACGAGTCACAAACGAAACACGAAACGTATTTTGTGCATAGGTATTATGTGCCGAGTCTAGAGACTCGATAATAGTTCAGACTCTTAGAAAATCTCCTTGTTGTTATAGAACGCTAGTGAGAGTTTTCTGCGACGCGCATCACTTGGGTGACTTGTTTTTGGGAATTCTTCGCAAACAGTGAGTTTCACTTTCCCTTTTTAAACTCTTTAAACACTTTTCACTTGGGGGAGATAACATACTCCGAAACGCTTTTAGATTTTGTTATGAAATTATATATCACTTGTAAAGGCTAAGTGGCAACGAAATAATTGAAGTCCTTCACACATCGAATTGTTTAGTATTGTAAAATAGCGAGTCATTGTTGAGTAGTACTACTGGGTTTGACAAACCCCACCCAACGCTAAGCTCGACTGGAGGTCGAGTGGGTGTAATCTTGGCTAAACACATTACCATGGTCGGGATAGACCTGGTGGCAAGGCACATGATAAACAGTCAGCTTCGGTGTCGAACACTTAGTAATACTTGTTGTATAGGCTAGCTACCTATCGATATATAATTGATTTAACACTATCTGGTAACGCAAAACGCTAAACGCAAAACGCTAAACGCAAGACGCTAAACGCTTTATTTTGTATAAACTTGTGAACTCACCAACCTCGTGTTGACACTTTTAGTATGTTATTCTCAGATAGCCGAGGCGGGCGCGCGGTATAGGATCATGCATTGTTTTGAACGTTATTGATCATGCAAACTTGTCTTAAACTGTTATCAAATGAGTTTTTAAGTCGTCCTGCGTGACGCAACACTTGTCTGATGGTTTTACGCTTCCGCACTTATTTTCACTTAATGTTTTTATAGTTTGATTATAACTAATGATTCCGATCCTGTTAGTTCACACCCTCTGATGGTAAAACTCCGTTAGTGGATTTAGAGGGTGTGACACTCCCTCACCCCATATTTTTGAAAAACATTTTCTTTTTATTCCTTTTTATAAATAACTCATTTTAATAATAATAATAATGATTAAACAATGTTGTTTCACTAAAAACCGACTTTTTAATGTTCGTTTTTCGTTCACATATATTTTCTAAGACTCGTTTTCATTTAATATATATATGTATATATAAAGATACTCAAAAACTAACATTTTAATATATATATATATATATATATATATATATATATATATATATATATATATATATATATAAGCAAGTAACTTTATTCATGAAAACTAAAAATAGTATTTTATATTTACTTAAATCAAAGTAATAGTTTAAATATTAAATCCCTAAATAAATATAGTATTGGTTATCGTATTAACTAGCATCGTAAATAAGATCCTTATTTTAATCACATCATTTACTCTCTTAGGCGTTAACGTTCGCGCGTGATCCTCTTTTCTCATTCTCATCATCTTAGTCATCCTCGTTCATCTTTGAGGTGAGTACCACATTCCCCCTTTTTACTCGTTTTCATAATTATTTTGGGGACATATGCGTAACTTAGTATATTTCACACTTTATCTATACACAAAATTGCGATCATCGTCTATGTGTTAACTAATCTCATTCCATACTTGTTATAAGTTTATGTGCTCAATGTGAACCGCATTCGGAGAGGTCCAGCATAATCTCAGAAATAGTATGATCATACGCTAGTCGTTATAGCCTTGTGCTTTTCGACATCTCATTCTATTTTCTAATTGGTTGATTTGTTAATTTCATATGACTCATTGCAGCTACGTATTTTAATATATATGTATAACTGAACTGGTGTGTTGCTCACTCAACCTCGTGTTGAAAAACTATATTAATTGGACCCTTGAGGGGTTTGAGCAACTTGGTTCAAAGGAGGAGCTTGAATTGCAGGAGCTTGAGTTGATGCCGTTGGAGGAGCCATGAGCTAAGGCATAGAAGGTGCATGGGTTTGAGGTGCATAGGCTTGAGGTTGGTAGGTTTGCACTTGGTAGGCTTGGGCAGTGTAGTACGGTGCATGGTATACTTGGGCTTGTGGTGGATGGGTAACATAAGGTGGTGCAGGCATGACATGGGCTTGGTTAGCATGGGTGAGTAATGGGCAGGCGTTACGGAAATGATTAGGGTCTCCGCAGTGGTAGAAAGCTCGGGTATTAGGAACACCGGGCTGAGCAGGGTTAGCAACAGGTCTAGCAGTAGGGGGTGCAGACCGGGTTTGGACAACTTGAGAACCAGGTGGCGCATGGCAAGTATTGGCAAGGTGGCCGTAACGGTTGCATTGAGTGCACAACCGACAACGGGATTGTACCGGGTGATGGCGGTTACATTTGGCACAAAGGGGATGTGTGCCAAAGTAAGCTTTCTTGTTTGGGGCATTAGGGTCATTTGGGGCTTGGTTGTTGGATTGGTTGACGGAGTAGTTTTGGTAGTTGGGCTTACGTTTTTGGTGGTTCTTGTTGAAGCGGTTGTTGTTGTTGGATGGTTTGGCCTCAGCTTTGGCATCGGTAGAGGAGTCGGTCTTTGTCTTGCCGGGCGTGGGCTTGGATTCCTTGTGGGACAAGGCTCCATCTCGAACGTGACTATCAGTGAGGGAGGCGGCTAGGTCCATTGCCTCACCGATAGTTGATGGGTTACGACTCATTACGGCATCACGGAAAGCGAGCGGGAGACCGCGAAAGTATTTCTGAATTCCGCGGGTCTCGGGGGTTACCATATGTGGCACAATACGGCTTAGTTCGAGAAATCGGCTAGAATAAGTGGAGTTATCGCCACCGATTTATTTAAGATCCCAAAACTCAGCTTCCAACCTCTGCAGTTCATGTTCCGGGCAAAATTCCTTTTTCATCGCCTCCTTCAGTTCCTCTCAAGGCATAGCCACGACCAAGTCAGACCCTTGGTCGTTCCTTAGGGCATTCCACCATATAACAGCTCGATCCAGAAAGTAGCTTGAAGCAAATTTTGTCTGTTTGACATCCGGACATTCACAGTGGATAAATATGTTCTCCATTTCTTCAAACCATTGGAGCAAGGTGGTGGCATTTTCCTCCCCACGGAAGGACGTAGGTTTGGTGGCTAAGAAGTTACGGAAATCATAGTTATTGGGTGTAGCCGAGATGGCTGAACCGTTGGAATTGAGGCTCTGGATTTGGGTGAAAATTTCAGGCATTGCAGCGGCAAACTCTCTTGTGATTCTAGCAGCCAGACGGCAGTCGCGTGAGCCAGATGAACGTTGATGACGACGTTGACTTCTGAGTGACGACATTCTACGGGAAAATAAGAGTAAAGGTTCATGAGTTGGGGGATCATATGTGTAAATATTTATGAGGAAACAAAGTTAGTTAAAAAAATATATTAAGTTTCAGTTAGGTTAGTTTCACACAAAAAATATAACGAAATGCATCTCGGGACGTTGGCCTCCGATGAGCTTTCCATGGCAATTTGAATGGCCCAACAATAATTAACGAACAAACATTTGAGTTGGACAGCCCATGAGCGTTACATGGCAATTTGGTTGTCCCAACTAATTAACGAATTATCAATGCAATATAGTTTTTCGGCCCGATAAGCGTCTTTAACCCACCAAACTAAATAATGAACTATCGAAACAAGACATGGGTAGTCGGAGTATCCGACAAAAATACGAAACAAGTTAACAGATGGATAGTCGGGATTCCCGACTAACCACTTGAAATAACGTAAAAACCATAATCTGAAGGTTACCGAATTTAAGCCACGATCCACTGTGAATTTTGTTTTAAAAGTATTATAAGGAATGCAACCACTAATGTGGTCACGGTTGACAGCTTAGGGTGTCGGTCATATGGCATTCATGGGTCTCGCTCGGGTCCATAGGTTTGAGTACTGTGGTCAGGTTATCACCCAGGTAAGGATTAGTGTCTTACCTTTGGTTCTCGGAACCGTTTTGCCAATGCCCAACTCACAGTTTCTCTCACCTTTTTCTTATGATAGGTACATGCCATATAACCTAACCCTAAGCAGAACGAGTGAAAACAACAGGTGAGAATTCTTAAGGAATTTCCTGCAATTAAAATGCAATCTAATATTGATTTTAATTTAAATAAATTTTTTGGTTTTGAGGCATAGCGTTAGAGCAGTGCGTGTGTGCATGACAATAATATAATAAGAAAAATTATTAACTAAGGGAAAGCAGTAACAATCAATTAAACATGTAAGGTAAGCAAATAAGCACGTATAAGGCTCCTAAACATGTGTCTAAGGCAATCTCTAACGACCTATCTAAAACCTTCAGCTCTGATACCAATCTGTCACACCCCAACCTACAGCGGAAATGCCGGGGCGTGGACTGATTGTCACAGCTCGCAAGGTTACTATCATGCAAATATTAAAATTTAAATATCTATTTAATAACACCATTATTCATTACAAAAAGAAATTCAAAATAAACAAAACATCAAATAATTCAAATGTACATTTAAAGTCCCAAAACAAAATCTTCTAGCATAGTCCTTAAACAAGTCTTCTAAGTCCATACACTTCACATTAAACGATGACCTGTATATGTGTTGAAATGGTCGTGCGTTTATGATGAATGTGAATCAAGCTCAGAGTTCTAGCGATGTGATGAATGGTATGTTTCTCATTGATAATCATCATGCTTCGGTTTTGTTTGATACGGGTGCCGATAAGAGTTTTATATCTTTGGATTTTGCGTATTTATTGATAAGCCTCGGGGTAAGTTGTCTAGACCTTTTACCATAGAAGTAGCCGACGAGAATTCTATTATGATTGACTCGGTAGTCAGGGAATGCGTCATAGTTCTTAACAAAGTCGAGTTTTTAGTTAACCTCATTCCGATGCAGATGGGTAGTTTCTATGTAATCGTAGGGATGGATTGGTTAACTCTTAATCGTGCGGAATTTGTTTGTTTTGAAAAGTTCATTCGTATACCTCTAAAAACGATCACATTCTTAAGGTTTTCGGTGATACTCCAACGTCTAAGATTAATCTCATGTCGTACTTTCAAGCTCAACGTTATTTGCGCAAGAAATGTGTCGCCTTCCTAGCTCTCGTGGTGGAGAAAGAGCGGAAAGAGAAGAAATTATCCGATATCCCGGTTGTTCGTGATTTTCCCGATGATGTCACTGGTCTTCCTCCGGTTCGTCAAGTCTAATTCCGAATTGATCTTATACCCGGAGCTAACCCCGTAGCTAAAGCCCCTTACCGTCTTGCACCCTCCGAGATGCAATAACTCTCGAGTCAACTCCAAGAACTTTCGGACAAGGGTTTCATTCGCCCAAGTTCTTCTCCTTGGGGCGCACCTGTGCTATTTTTAAGAAGAAAGATGGTTCTTTTCGCATGTGCATTGACTACCGTGAACTCTACAAGCTTACCGTTAAGAATCGTTATCCGCTCCCTCGAATCGACGATCTTTTCGATCAACTTCAAGGAGCCGCATGCTTCTCGAAGATCGTTCTCCGTTCGGGATATCATCAACTCCGAGTTAGTGATGATGAGATTCCCAAGACCGCCTTTCGTACTCGTTATGGTCATTACGAGTTCTGTGTTATGCCTTTTGGGTTGACAAACGCACCCGCGGTGTTTATGGATCTCATGAACCGTGTTTGTAAACCTTATTTGAGCAAGTTCGTTATTGTTTTCATCGATGACATTTTGATCTTTTCGAAATCCGAGAGCGACCACAAGAATCATCTCCATACCATTCTTGATCTGCTTCGAAAGGAGCAATTGTATGCCAAGTTTTCTAAGTGCGAGTTTTAGTTGAAAGAAGTTATGTTTTTGGGTCACATTGTTAACGAAAAGAGTAGTCATGTTGATCCTGCAAAGATCGAAGCTGTAAGAATTGGAAGCCGCCTACGACTCCCACCGAAGTTTGTTCTTTTCTCGGTTTGGCGGGTTATTACCGTCGTTTCATCCATAACTTTTCCAAGATCGCATTGCCCCTCACCGCTTTAACACACAATGGCAAAACCTTTGTGTGGGGGTCAAAGCAAGAAGAAACCTTTGAAACTCTTAAGGACATGCTTTGCAATGCTCCTATTCTTGCTCTTCCGGAAGGAAATGAAGATTTTATCGTTTTCTGCGACACTTCTAACCAAGGTCTTGGTTGCGTTCTTATGCAACGAGGCAAGGTTATCGCTTACACTTTGAGACAACTCAAGGTTCACGAGAAAAGTTATACGACGCATGATCTCGAACTTGGTGCTGTCGTATTTGCTTTGAAGATTTGGAGACATTACCTCTATGGTACGAAGTGTGTGGTGTTTACCGATCACAAGAGTCTCCAACACATTTTTGACCAAAAAGAACTCAATATGAGACAACGTCGATGGGCCGAGTTGCTTAGCGATTACGAATGCGAAATTCGCTATCATCCTGGAAAGGCGAATGTCATGGCCGACGCTCTCAGTCGTAAGAAGCCCTTCAAATCAGTACTTCTTACTTGTGTTCTTGTTTAAAATGATCTCAAAAAGCGTGTTCTCGATGCTCAACACGAATCCGTCACTGAAGGAAATATGTATGACGAGATGTCTTGTGGTGCCGAAACCCAACTTGAAACTAAACCCAATGGTCTGCTTTACTTTCTGAACCGCTTATGGATCCAAAATCGTGATGATCTTCGCACATTTATTATGGACGAAGCTCACAAGTCACGATATTCCATACATTCCGATGCGGATAAGATGTACGCTGACCTTCGTTATGTCTATTGGTGGCCTGGTATGAAGAAAGATATCGCTTTATATGTTTCTAAATGCCTCACTTGTTCCAAAGTGAAAGTCGAGCATCATCGACCTTTTGGTTTACTCGAGCAACCTCCTGTCCCCGAGTGGAAATGGGAAGGTATTGCTATGGATTTTATCACTAAGCTTCCTTCTACCCGCAATCAACATGATAGTATTTGGGTAATTGTTGATCGTTTGACCAAGTCTGCTCATTTCATTCCCATCAAAGAGACTTATCTGTTGATCAATTGGCACGTATCTACGTTGAGAAGATTGTTTGTCATCATGGAACTCTGTTATCCATTATATCTGATCGCGATGGTCGATTTACTTCTCGTTTTTGGAAGTCACTTCAATCCGCTTTGGGTACTTGATTGGATCTTAGCACTGCTTATCACCCGCAATCTGACGGTCAATCCGAGCGAACGATTTAAACCTTAGAGGATATGCTCCGTTCTTGTGTCCTCGATTTTGGAGGAAATTGGGATATTCATCTACTGCTTATCGAGTTCTCTTATAATAATAGTTTTCACGCTAGTATTGGTATGGCACCTTTTAAAGCGCTTTATGGTCGTAAATATCGATTTCCGATCTGTTGGAACGAAGTTAGTGAATCTCAAATCACTGGTCCCGAACTAGTCCAAGAAACGACTGATCGTATTGCTCAAATTCGTCAAAATCTCCTTGCTGCTCGTAGTCGTCAGAAGAGTTATGTTGATAAGAGACGTAAACCCCTTGAGTTTAGTGTTGGTGATTTTGTTTTACTCAAAGCTTCTCCTTGGAAGGGAGTTGTTCGTTTTGGAAAGAAGGGAAAACTAGCTCCTCGTTTCGTTGGTCCTTTTGAGATTATTGATAGAGTTGGTCCTGTTGCGTATCGTCTCAAACTTCCTGTTGAACTCTCTTATATTCACCCGGTGTTTCATGTTTCTAACCTCAAGAAAAGTTTTGCCGAGGTAATCTCCACATCCCTCTCGATGAAGTTAGTATCGATGAGACTATGCATTTCGTTGAGCAACCCGTTGAGATTATGGATCATATGGATAAAGTTACTAACTGAAGCCGCATTCCTTTGGTTAAAGTTCGTTGGAATTCTAAGAAAGGCGCCGAGTTTACGTGGGAGCGTGAGGACCAGATGAAACTCAAGTATCCTCATCTTTTCGTTTTGATTCTCTGATTTCGGGACGAAATTCCCAAAAGTAGGGGATACTGTAACATTTCGGATTTTCCACTTTATCATTTGTAACCGTTACCCGACCCTCTTTCGGGTCCGGGTTTTATCATTAATAATATCGGCATT
>NW_027499889.1:0-33992 GCF_021521415.1 Bidens hawaiensis | reverse complement strand
ATCTTCACGCATGCACTCCTTCTCTAACACAAACTGACACAACTCTTTGATACTTCCTCGCTTCATCCTTCCAAGCAGAAATATAAAAGATTTTCTTCTCATTAAGAACCTTCAGATCAGCTTGTGATAAGTTTACCAAATGCATCGGATCGTAAACTCTTAGGAGCTCTTGTTCATCCTCGTCTTCCATCACCGCTTCAGCAGTCTGGCAATCAACATACCACCATTTAAGATTCTTCAACACATCTTGAGGCACAGTCTTCATTGGAACCTCCTTAATGCATCGGATCGGTTTGTACTTCATTACCATCCATGACTTGCCATCTGCTCTCATTCCCCTTTCTTTATCTTCCACTAGCTTTCCCTTCTGTGGCTTTAATAACTCAAACTTCTTTTCTTTAATACTTTCTTTCCACACGATCTTCCCAATAACTCTCGCCATGTTGTCGTCGCTTCTATTAATCAGCCCCAATCTAGCCAAATCCTTCACCTCACATTCAGGCAATGTATTGAGAGATCTCAACGTTCTCTTAAAGTATTGGATCCCATCATATCGTTTAATCACAAAGAGCTTCAACTGCTCATCATAGATCCAGCAAATAATCCCTTTCTTCGCTTCAGCATAGCCTTTAATATTGTAACTCTTCTTAAACATTGTAGGGACCGCTGGTTTCTTCGTTTTGACGAACCACTGAGCATAGCCTTCCTTCCACCTAGGCTGCTCTTCCCATTCAGTCTCATCGATTACTGTCTCATTACCCATATCTGTTTTCTCAATATCTGGGATCTCGTGTTCAACATTTTCTTCTACTATTTCACCTTCTTCAACATCTTCTTCAATCACAATCTGTGCGCCAATCTTCTCAATCTCCTCAATAGGCAGCACATCATCATCAAACATCACATCATCATCTAGCATATCATCATCTAATTCTTTCAAAGCATCAATCACATCATCTTCATCATCAACCATCACCACCTCATCACCACCAACTGCACCTGCAGACTCCCCCTGAGCTGTGGAAGTCCCAAGAGCTTGAGTAGTTCTTGGCAACTCACCACCTGCACCTTTCGATGCATTGGGATCATCGTCTCTATCATTTCTCTTCTTTATCCTTAACTCGTCGCCTCTACAGATTGTCTCCCCCTGAGATGCCAAGAACTCCTACATAGCATCTATAATTCGCCCATGTTCAACCAGGAGGGACGACTGTAGTTGATTCTCTGCTACAAGGCGCTGAATAGCCTGGGTCTGGACAAGATTCACCCTTGATTGTTCAGCCACGACCCGCTCAAGTGCAGCTATTCTCTCCGAGTCTGAGAGGGTTGCATCGAAATCAAACCTCATGTTAGATGTGTCTTGAGTATACTCAGCAGGGATCTCGATTGTAACCGGGACATCAGAAGCAGTTGTGGACGTAACCGCAGGTGGTATCGTGACCGACAACCCTGCTGTTGCAACGACTGTCGACTCTACAAATTGTGCCACCACCTCTGAAGGAGTAAGCGTTGGAGGTGGTAAAGACACAATCTCCGGAGTCGTCATCTGTAGTGTGATGGATGGGATGCCGACAGCTGATGTAGCCACCACGGGAACTTCCGCGGCGCTTAAACTTGTAACCTGTACAGATGTAGGAACAATCGACATACCTGACAGTGCGGATGGAGCGAAATGTACAACTCTTGAAGTCTCTCCAGCTCCCATACCTGCACCTGTCCTTTCCCGTCTTGAACGTCTAATCAACTTGTGAATATCCTCTTCTTCTTCTTCTGACTCAGTATCATCAACTGTCCTCTTTCTCTTCCCTAACGTCCTTTCTCGTGTCACCAACATCCTTCTCGCCTCATCCATAACATCATCAAGATCTGAGTCAGCCACCGTCGTAGCTGCTCTAGTAACACGCACAGTCGAGACACGTTCAACTGGGATCTGAACGTTCTCCTCTGGATCCACCCGATCCATATCGAAGAATCCTTGACCTCCGAATTCTGCATCAAGGTCCACTTCCTCCTCCGGTGACACAACAGGAGCAGCAGGTATAGCTTGAGATGCTCCTGCCTGTTGTGGTGCCGGGTCTCTGAACTCATCCCCACGAGCTGGCACATACCCCGGGTTTATTAAGTACCCAAAGAGTGGAGTATGCCTTGGACGCAGTTCAGGCTTGCTCCTCGCACTGGATGTTCGGCATTGAGCGAAGATACGTTTGCTCACACTCTCCACGTATCTTATTGGACGTCTTTGAGGCAACGTGGGAGCAACATGATTCAAGATCATCTGAATGAATCTTGGATACATGATGAACCTCTCACGAGCCATCGCTCTTCTCTGTCTATCGATCTCGTAAAAGACCATCTGACTAAAGCTATAACGTTTGTTATAAGTCAGAGCAGTCATTGCTGACTGCATGGTCGCACCCATACCATCAGTGCCCGCCTTCCTCCCAGACATGCAGACAATCATTACGTGCATGAGGAAGCGCCACTGATCGAGTAGGAAACCCTTCCTCCCCTGAGTATCACCTAATGGACCAGAATAGCCCATTTGGAGAAACGCTCCATCACGGAACGGAGCCACAAACTCTGTAGGGTCATCCCTAGTCTCCTCACCAAACCGTAAAGCCACCCGTATTTGTTCAGATGAGAACTGAACCTCTTGATTGTTGACGGTTGCTCGCATAACCGGGGGCTCAACGCGGCAATCGTATTCCACAGTCTGCCAGAAATCCTCGATATTGGGTAAGGATATCGGCAGAGTCGTAGTGATAGCGTGGAATATCCTCGAGTGAATGAGGAATGTGATTATCTCGCGGTAATCCTCAACACCGCTCGCTTCCGGGTCTAAGGTGATATACATGTTATGACCCGGGAAGAATTGCCTCTGATTATCTCCATCGTCACCTCCAGCACCTCCAGCACCTGCTACTGCAGCCATATCTGCAACAAACGAACCAAGTTAGATAAATGTTAAGGCGTACCACAAGTTCGCTTGTTACCATGTGCGAAGTTGTGATAAAATCTGTATAGGCGAAGTTAAAGTTGGGGCGAAGTTGGGAACAACTTCGCCCCAACTTCGCTTCATCTTTAAGTTCGTCTAATAATTAAAAAATTAAAAGGTCCAGGCGAAGTTAATGATAACTTCGCCTCACCACAACATCGCCTCAGGCGAAGTTGAGCCTCAGGCGAAGTTACGGATAACTTCGCCTAAACCTTAAGTTCGCCTGAATCTGAAACGGCGACAGTAAGGTTGATTCAATCGTCGAAAATCTGGTGTGTCGGTCAATTTTGACGATTTAGGAGACTAAAACACATGATATTAAGGCAATCCGGACGATCAGTTTGCTCATGAACACGTAAAAACAAGCTTTGAAATCGGGTATAAGGTTCGAACGTCCGAGGTCGCTAACCGGGTGTCGAAACAACCTAGGGTTAACAACATTGAACATCGATTATAAGATATAGAACCCAAACACACCTTGAATACTGATTGAAATCGAAAAAGATAATCAGATGATAATCGAGTTAAGTTCGCTGTGATATTCGAGAATAAGTTCGCTGATGTATAAAATAATGAACGAATGACCTTTGAAAATCCTTATATAGGGGCGGAGTTATACAGGCGAAGTTACGGTTAACTTCGCCTAGGCGAAGTTATTCACAAGTTCGCCTGTTTAACAACATCGCCTATATTTACAAAATCAACCCTTATAATTTGAACATTTTGCAATTAACTTTTAAAACTTCCCTTTAAGAATTAAATAACACGATCAAGTCCAAGTAACCAGTTATAAAATCATAAACTACCTAAGTACGAAAAAACTTTTAAAAAATTAAAGTACAAGGGATCAAATTTCAGTCTCGATAGGGACTACTTCGTTTTAGAAAAGATCCGAACTTGAATCATACTAACTACGTGACTGTCACATAGATCCGTGTTTAGCTGTATTATGACAGAAGGAAACAGGTTGTAGGCAGGTAAATAACTTAAGATGGTTTTCATCATTTCTGTGATACGAGTTAGGTTCAATTATTCCTCAAAATTTAAGTGGGCAACAACTCAGAGATTATGATGCCTCCTATCTATTCTCAAAGCGTATTTGGCTTTCCCCAAGTCACCCCGAATTGACCTCGATCCATTGTGTCTGATTAAGTTTGTAAGTACTCTTCATCTGGTTCCCGTTCTCTTTCTTACTCCATGATTGAGAAGTCTTGACATTTTCAGCTCTAGAATGTTTTCATAACTCATAATAAATTTTTTATTAATTTTTTTTTTTTTTATGATAAACATTTACATAGACTTCAGAGTAGTAAACAACTGCAAGTCCCGAATCTGGATCACTGCAGTTTCTTCACACACTATCTTTACGGGAATCAGAACACGTACGGGCTCGTGTATGACTGGGTAATCGCTTTTCTGCCTATCACTCGGAAAGATATATATGGAGACATGCAAAACTCGTAAGGAGTTTCCACGTAAAATCAAGTAGATTTAGTTTGTATCACATCTACTTTTACGCACCATATAAAGCTACCATGACATACAATAACTGTCCTAAAGCCTTTTAAGCCTAATAACTTCACTAGTTAAGCACACAGAATCAGTATATTTATCATTTTCCAAGGTTGGATCAATTTTCTGTTAAACATAGCAAACGAACTTCTTACGAAGTAGCAGACTTGAAAAATAATTTCATTTCCCATTTAAAAATTTTAACATTAATCGCCCCGACCAAAACAAAGTCTTCAGGTAACCGGCTATCCCGAAGATCCAATGGATCAGCTGGACCGACCACATACAAGTATATGTCCTTCTAACTAAGTATGATCGACTAATTTTAAGCGAAAGAATGAAAACTCATCATAAACCGCCCCGGTCACTTTCAGTCCTTTGGTTAATGGCTATCCTCAAATTCTACAAGTAGAAAATGAGGACCAAAACATATCCGAAGACAAGTCCTTCAAACTGATGCAACCGACATATTTTTAAGCGATAGTGACGTTTTTTTTTTTTTTTTTTTTTTTTTTAAGCACTGTAGGCGAAGTTACGGATAACTTCGCTTTAGTCTTAACTTCGCAGAAGAACTTCGCTGATGATTAACTTCACTTAAGGTAAGCGAACTTAGGAGGTAGGCGGAGTTGTAGAGAACTTCGCTGAGTTAGGCGAACTTGAGAAGGTACCCGAAGTTGTGGATAACTTCGCTTAACCTTATATCTTCGCTGAAACCCTACGAACAGTGACGGCAACTTCGCCTGATAAACACGGACGTTTTTGCAGATCTGAAATCTGGATTTTACGAGATTTTTAACGGTGCAAAGGCTTGAATACTGTGGTAGGAGGTAAGATTGACTCAAAAACACAGAAAACACGTCCCGCGAACTGTCGAAACGGGACGATTTCTACACCCGCGTGAATATCCTGAACCACACAATCGAGCAAATGCTCTGATACCAATTGTAGGTTCCCTGGACGGATCGCACGAGATATCTCGGTCTACTCAGGTGCGGAATCCCTGCGTAGATCGTTACGAGTATAGAACACGAATCACACGAACACACGAAACGAACACACGTTATATATTATAACTCAAACACGTGATGTAATATCACTGTTACAGACTCTCGTCCTCACGTTACAATGAACTTGAACAACTGACACGAACTTAAACAACGATTACAAACCAAGCCGTAACCTAGGACTATTTATACACGACAACTTCGCCTGGCATGTTCAGGCGAAGTTGTCCATAACTTCGCTTGACTAACAAGTTCGCCTGTTAAGCAAACTTGTCAGTAACTTCGCTTAAACATACAAAACATAATTAAACATTACAGACTCGATTACAGACACTAGACTATGAACTACTGACATTATGCACCAACAAAAAGTGAGATTATGGTGTAAAAAATAACAAAAATCTGATATGTCTGATGGTCGCGCCCCGCGGCCTCTAGGGTGGTGGTGGTCGCGGCTCACGGCACCTCATTTGGTGTTCGCGTGGAGTCCGCGTCGTGCGGAGATGGCCATAGACCCTCGTCGTGCGGTGCGACGGGTGTTTTTGACAGAAAGTTTTGAAGTTTGAGCCCCTTTTTGGCTTAGAAAAATTTCCAGAAAATTACCAAGTCTTTGTTATGCCCATTTTATGTCATTTTTACATGTGAAACTTATCTGGCATCTCTTGAATTAGCGTAAAAACCTTTCTCCATGATGGTGATGATTTCTTGAAACGACTTGACGGCGGAACAAAACTACAAAAACTAGTGTTAGTGACTCAAGAAAAATAAAATAAAATAAAATAAATTATACAAACTCTACACTTGAGTTTTCACTCAAGAACCACTTCAATGATTTATTTTGATGGATCGAGGGGAGTTTCCTCCACCTCGATTGAACACTCCGGCCCTCCAAGATAATGCTTTAAACGATGTCCATTTACTTTCCACGAAGTTCCATTGTCTGGATTCTATAGCTCCACCGCTCCATACGGGAACACTTCCTTCACCAAATACTCTCCCATCCACTTTGATCTCAATTTTCCTTCAAATAACTTCAAACGAGAATTAAATAATAATACTTTATCACCTTTCTTGAAGTTTTTACCTCCCTTCAAACGTCGATCGTGCAATACTTCCGTCTTTTCCTTGATATCCAAAGATTTAGAGTATGCCGCATCACGAAGTTCCTCCAACTCATGAATTTGAAAATATCTCTTCCTTGCGTCCTCGGTAAGATCAACATTAACTGTCTTCAATGCCCAAAACGCCCAGTGCTCTAACTCAGCGGGAAGATGACATGCTTTACCGTAAACTAGCATCACCGGTGTAGTACCCAACGGTGTCTTGTACGTGGTTCTGAATGCCCATAGCGCGTCATCCAATTTCTCCGACCAATCTTTTCGACTTATTCCCACCATTTTCTCTAAAATTCTCTTCATCCCTCTATTACAATTTTGTACATAACCATTCGTTTAAGGATGGTAAGCGGTAGAGGTGCGATGAGTAACTCCATAACGAGCTTATGCCTTCTCCATGAAGGCATTGCAAAAATGAGTACCTCTATCACTAATAATTGCATATGGAGTCCCGAAACAAGTAAAAACAACTTCTTGAGAAACTTCACAACAACTCTAGCATCATTCGTGGCCAATGCTTGGGCTTCAACCCACTTGGAAACATAATCTATCGCCACTAGAATATACTTGTGACCACCGGAAACGGGAAACAGTCCCATAAAATCGACGCCCCAAACATCAAATATTTCAAGAGTTTGTATGGGGTTTTGAGGCATCTCATTCTTCGATGAAATATTGTCGGTGCATTGACAAGCATCATACGTCTTAACAAACTCCACCGCATATTTCACAAACGACGGTCAATAAAAACCACTATCAAATACCTTTTGCGCCGTGGCATGCGCTCCATGATGACCTCCCGTTAAACCTTCATGAACATGTCACAATATATCCAACCCTTCTTTTTTCGTCACGCACCTTCTAAGAATCCGGTCACCACCAATCTTGAAAAGAAAAGGATCGTCCTAAACATACCGAGTAACATCCTGGAAAAACTTCTTTTGTTGCGTAGTCATCCCTTTCAACACAAGGCCGGTAGATAAATAATTAGAAAAATCGGTGAACCATGGCATACCTTGCTTTTCGGCCGCAACAAAATCAATCGACTCATGCGGGAAACTATCTCCAATTTCTTCCTCACGAATCTCTTCTTTCTTCGGATCTTCTAAACGGGAAAGATGATTCGCCGCAACAATCTCCGCCCCCTTCTTGTATTTGATTTCTATGTCAAACTCGGAAAGCAAAAGAATCCACCGTATAATACGAGGCTTCATGTTTTTCTTGTGTGTAGGTTCCCTGGATGGATCTTCACGGGATATCTCAATCTACACAGGTGCGGAATCCCTGCGTAGGTCGTTACGAGTGTAGAACACGAATCAAACAAACATACGATACGAATAAACGAACACGTTATATTATAACCGAACACGTGATATAATCACTGAATACACGTCTCTCGACTCACACACGTCTGTATACGATAACTTGAACAACTCGATAAACAACTCGATCAACTTCTAAACAAACCGTAACCTAGAAATATATATACACGACAACTTCGCCTGGCATGTTCAGGCGAAGTTGTCCATAACTTCGCTTGACTAACAAGTTCGCCTAAACAGCGAACTTGTTAGTAACTTCACTTAAGACATATAAAACATAATTAATCATTACAGACTCGATTACAGACACACGACTATGAACTACTGACATTATGCACCAACAGACTCCCCCTTGGCAGTAGCTTCATGTCTTGATCTTTAAACACGTGTCTTGTAATCTTCACTCTCTTGGTCTTCATGCATGTACTCCTTCTCTCACGCATACCGTGACTACTCGCTGATATTTCCTCGCTTCGTCTTTCCAAGCCGGAATATAAAAAATCTTCTTTTCATTTAACACCTGCAGATCAGCTTTCGATAAATTAACAAGATGCATCGGATCATACACTCTTAGTACTTCTTGTTCGTCTTCGTCTTCCATCACGGCTTCAGCAGTCTGGCAATCAACATACCACCATTTAAGATTCTTCAACACATCTTGAGGCTAGTCTTCATTGGAACCTCCTTAATGCATCGGATCGGTTTGTACTTCATCACCATCCATGGCTTGCCATCTGCTTTCATTCCTCTTTCCTTATCTTCCACTAGTTTTCCCTTCTGTGGCTTTAATAACTCAAACTTCTTTTCTTTAATACTTTCTTTCCACACGATCTTCCCAATAACTCTCGCCATGTTGTCGTCGCTTCTATTAATCAACCCCAATCTAGCCAAATCCTTCACCTCACCTTCGGGCAATGTATTGAGAGATCTCAACGTCCTTTTAAAATACTGAATACCATCAAAACGTTTCACCACAAACAACTTTAACTGTTCATCATATAACCAACAGATAATGCCTTTCTTTGACTCAGCGTACCCTTTAATATTATAACTTTTCTTGAACATTGTAGGTACCACTGGCTTCTTCGTTTTGATAAACCAATGAGCATAGCCTTCCTTCCATCTAGGCTGCTCCTCCCATTCTGTATCATCACCTACTGTATCTTGACATACTGTTCGTACCGATCCTTCCATGCAACGAAATCGGTTCCCTTCAGCAACCTTGGTGCTTTTGTAGCTGAGCCTGCTTCTACTTCCATCTTTACTAACTCAGAGATGTTAATTGACGACATCTTTCTCGAAAACTAAGAAACCCGAAAAATAATTTTTTTTTTTTTTACTAAGTACAATAGGCGAAGTTACGGATAACTTCGCTTAAGTCTTAACTTCACTGAAGAACTTCGCTGATTCTTAACTTCGCTTGAGGTAAGCGAACTTAGGAGGTAGGCGGAGTTGTAGAGAACTTCGCTTGAGTTGGGTGAACTTGAGAAGGTAGGCGAAGTTGTGGATAACTTCGCTTAACCTTATATCTTCGCCGAAACCCTACGAACAGTGACGGCAACTTCGCCTGATGAACACCAAGTTTCTGCAGATCTGGAATCTGGATTTTTCGAGGTTTTTGACGGTGTAAAGGGTTGTATACGATGGTAGGAGGTAAGAATGACACAAAAACACAGAAAACACGTCCCGTGAATAGTTGAAACGGGAAGATTTCTACACCCGCGTGAATATCCCGAACCACACAATCGAGCAAAAGCTCTGATACCAATTGTAGGTTCCCTGGATGGATCTTCACGGGATATCTCAATCTACACAGGTGCGGAATCCCTGCGTAGGTCGTTACGAGTGTAGAACACGAATCAAACAAACACAAGATACGAATAAACGAACACGTTATATTATAACCGAACACGTGATATAATCACTGAATACACGTCTCTCGACTCACACACGTCTGTATACGATAACTTGAACAACTCTATAAACAACTCGATCAACTTCTAAACAAACCGTAACCGAGAAATATATATACACGACAACTTCGCCTGGCATGTTCAGGCGAAGTTGTCCATAACTTCGCTTGAGTAACAAGTTCGCCTAAACAGCGAACTTGTTAGTAACTTCACTTAAGACATATAAAACATAATTAATCATTACAGACTCGATTACAGACACACGACTATGAACTACTGACATTATGCACCAACATTGTGAAAGAGAAAACGTAAAGCTGCATGATCGGTAAAAATGGTAGTCTTTGAAAGCACAAGGGTAACATCCCGTTTTCTGATTTCAGTTAATAAATTAAAATACAAGTTATTATGAGTCGGGCTAGAGTTGGGTTAAATGGATATGGGTTATGGACTTAGGCAATGAAAGAAAGAGGAAAGGACCATGGGCTTAAGCCCATGATCCATAATTATATAAGTCATTAAATGGCCTTTAATCATTCATTTCACACATTCCATACACCTCCCAAAAAACACACTTAAGCTCTCTCTCTAGACCGAAACCAAGAAGGAAACTGATCCCGACCCAAGGTATGATAGTATTTTATTGTATGAGCTTAAACACGTTAGATATAAACACGAAACGACGAGCCGACACCGTTAAACCGTTTAAGTCACGAGATCCGGGTGGAATCGGGTATAAACTGAACCTATGATGAGCTTAGGGGTCACCCTAGCTCAGATCTGGATCGAATGGGACAAAAAACGGTGAAAAACGAGTTAAAACTCGTTTTTCCGACGTGTTCGCGGTTTTCCGGCGGCCTTCCGGCAAAGGCGGCGCCGGAAAAGTATGTACGAGGTTAAGGGATGTCAGGGAATGTTCTGACATTCCCTAACCTAACCCTAGTTCGCTAAGGAATAACCAACGAATTAAAGTGATTCGCTAGCTGATTCGCCTAAGTAAACATAACGAACTAACTTCAGTTCGTTAAGGGGAAAGGATAGCGAATTACCCTTGATTCGCTATAGTTAAAAGATAACAAATTGAAAGGTCCAATTTGTTACATAGACTGGTTCGCTATGGACTGATTCGTTAAGGGTCCAGTTCGTTAGAAGGGTTCAATTAGTTAAAATAACCAGTTCGTCATGACAAGTCAGTTCGTTATAGATAAGTAACGAACTAGGAATTTGGCATAATGACAAGAACAGTCCCTGGACTTAGAAAAGATTGATTTAATTACAAAGAAGCCCTTGGATTATAAGTAGCAAATTATTTAATGATTCAAAATTCTAGTAGAAAATGTGTAAAGCCAGGGGCTCTGCCCCTTGGACCCCGCTAGGGGCTGCCGCCCCTAGAACCCCGCTGCCAGGGGTGCTACCCCCCGAACCCCCGTTTGTTGAGGGTAATGATTAAACTGGAAAGACGATATGTGTAGTGATAGTTTATTGATACGTATAATTATTATACAGTTAGTCGTGCACAACTCAAGAAGGGAATAACCGTAAACGGTGAACGCAACTGCATTGAGGTGAGTTCCTAGCCCCACTTCCTTGTTATGTTTTCGGTCTGTGTGTATACTCGATGTGATAGTTAATACACTTACCTTAAGTGGTAAAGTGTATGCCTTGTATGATGTATGTATGATGATTGCTTGACGGTGCGTGAACGATCTTCGGATATTGCATGTACCGTCAGGGGGTAGCTAAAGATGCGAGTTCTATGTATGATGTAACATAAAATGCATGTATGAATATATATGATGTATGCATAATGTACGTATGATATGTTATTGGTACGTGAACACTCTTCGGAGATTGCACGTATAGACAGGAAAAGTATGTAAGAACAGGTATGGTATGAAGCATGAAAGGTGACCGGATCCTAATAATATCCGAGGATGAAGGGTGACCGGACCCTAATAATATCCGAGGATGAAGGGTGACCGGACCCTAATAATAATATCCGAGGTATGTAGGTGAAACGCCCTTTATAATGTATGGTTAGATATGAATGTGTATGGACGAATGATGAACATGATATGTATGTAATGCGTACCTTCGGGCACGTATATGTGTATGAAAAGTAAGTTATGTGATTAACTAGAACTCACTCAGCATACTTGACTTTTAGTATGCACGCAGGCAAATAGGTTGAGGCAGCTCGCGTGACTGAAGACACATGGCATGGAAATCGAAGATACTGGCATCTCGAAGAAATGTTGTGATGTTTAAAGATTATGTTTTGTTTTAATTGACTACGAATGTTTTATAAGACATGATTTGATGGTTATGTAAAATGTTATGGTTGAAGTTTTATTATTCCACGAAAGTTTTTGTTAACTCTGATATTTAGAACTGCGTTTATGAGTAAATCCAACGTTAAAGTAGGGCTACCGGTAACGAGGCCTTACAACAAGAAAGGACCGGAACTTGTCAAATGCAAACACAACGGCTAAATGTTCCTTTTCGGTGGTGATGTATAATATACATCTATTTATACATCTCGAATCCCGTGTAAAGTTATGTTTCTTTAATATTTTGAGTTCGTTTTAGTTCGAGTTTCGTTTATCTTTTATTATTTAAGGTTTTGAGTCAAGTTTTATTCATTTATTATGTTTTATATCTTTTGGTGTCTTGAGTGTGAAGCTCTAATTCTTTTTATCATATCATGTAAAGGTTAAGTTCGTCTGTTCATTTTGCTTGTCGATGATTACGTGATTGCTTCACTAATGTTTTGTTATGTTTTCATATATATGATGGCGTGGAGAAGCAAGGGAAACAAGTTCTAGAAAATTCTCAATGTTACTTGGAGTTTAAGAAGAGATTAATCAAGATTTAATAAAGAATAATTAAGAAAAAACAACAAAAATCCGAAATTCCTTTTTTGAGGGCGCCGCCGCACGCGAAGGTGAGGGGCTATGGCGGTCGCGCGGCGCCTAGGGCCTTCTGACATATTTTGCAAGTCCAAGCCCATTATGCGTTCTATATATATATATCTTACACCCTAGCCGATTCTAAGTTTTTTCCAGCCGATTTTCCAAGGGTTTAAGTTAAGATTGAAGATGTTTTGGAGGCTAGGAAGAAGGAGGATCATCAAGCTTTCGTACAAGTGTTCAAGGGTCGATTAATACGGGTTCTCTAGTTCTCTAACCTTCGTTCCTTGTTCATTATTTTTTATGGCTTTCCTCTTTGTTTTTAATACTTGTTTAGGATTGTTTTTAATAATGATTCTAGGCTAGACTTCATGTCTACCTAGGTTTGATGAACATGTTTGATGCATGATTTCTTCCTTTGGACTAACATTTTGATTATGGTTTCGTTATTTTAATAGTAAAAGACTTGATTTTGCTTTCATGATGCATATGAATGTTTATTATCTTGATTGATTGTTAAGTATAGCTTCACATAGATCTTATATCTCTTGATTGTGTTCTTTAGATTTAGGGTTTATGTTTAATTATTACTCGGTGTTTTGATTATTATGGTTGAATAGGCCTATTAGATCATAGAAGCTTGTTAATCGTTAATTAGGATTTTAAATGCTTTGCTAAATTCCAAAAGCTGTAAGGTGAGGAGTTATTCATGTGTCTTGGTCAATTGCATGTTAGGATAGATAGTGACAATATTCTTACTTATTGTGTTGATCCATATTCATGATGTCATGTTAAGTTTATCAAGTTATCTAGGGTTTAGTGTTTCGTAAGATTGCTTGCTTTAGATACTATTAATTAACTCCAATTGATGACTTTGCGGAAATCAATAATACTGATTTCTTAATAATCTAATAATTGTTCTTTAGGATTTCCTTTGATTCAGTCAAGGGTCTTTAGGGTTTGTTAGATGAATATATTTAGAAATCAGTTTCCATAATCATGTTATTTGTCCATTGGTTGATGATTGTTGATGCATGGGATTCTTACCTAGGTAGATTCCTTCTCTATTTGGTTCCGATCTTGTGTTTGGTTGTTTGTTTCTCGTTTACTTGCTTATTTGTTTTCATAGTTTAATATTAGTTTAATATTAGTTTTAAAATCCCCCTTAAAACATTAACAATAAATAGTCGTGTCGTAAATCGAGTCTAATTAGTTAATTAACGTAATTTATAGAGTCCTGTATGTTCGATATTCCGGACTTACTTAGCTTTAGTACAATTGACCGGTTCACTTGCCGGTGTTTTGTGTAGTTGAGTCTTAAGTCTAGTTTTTATTACTTGTTTAGTTTAGTTAATATTTAATTGACTATTTTCTAGCACATCACTGTAGTTCTCTTGGGCTTCATTCAACGTCCTTCTTACATAATAAATTGGGTGAAAATGTTTATCACACCTTGTCCCAAAACCACCCCAATTGCATAATCGCTCGCATCGAACATGAGCTCAAACGTCAAGTTCCAATCTGGTGACACGAGAATATGAGCACTCACGAGTTTCTCTTTTAAGAACTTGAACGCCTTCAAATACTTTTCATCAAACACAAAAGGGACATCTTTCTCTAGTAGTCGGGTCATCGGGTGGGTAGTTTTGAAAAGTGTTTAATAAACCGCCGGTAGAAACCTGCATAACAAAGAAAACTCCGTATAGCCCTAACATTTTTCAGTGGGGGAAAGCCTACTAATTGTGTCAATCTTCGCCCGACCACCTCTATACCATATCTTGAAATTTTATGATCCAACACGATCCTTTCCGTCACCATAAAGTGACACTTTTCCTAATTCAACATCAACTTCGTCTCAATGCACCTTTTCAACATACTCTTAAGATTACCCTAACACTGATCGAACGAATTGCCGTACACTGAAAAATCGTCTACAAAAACCTCCATGGACGTCTCTATCATATCCTGAAAAATAGTCACCATACAACGCTGAAAAGTAGCCGGAGCATTACACAACCCAAACGGCATGCGACGATACGCATACGTGCCATACGGACATGTAAAAGTCGTTGTCTCTTTGTCTTTCGGTGCGATTGGAATCTGAAAATAACCTGAAAAACCATCAAAAAAACAATAAAATTGCTGACCTGCGAGGCGCTCCAACAATTGATCAATAAATGGCAACGGGAAATGGTCCTTCCAAGTGGAGTCATTCAACCTCCGTAATCAATACACACACGCCAACCGGTAACCGTAAGCGAAGGTATAAGGTCATTCTTTTCATTCATGACAACCGTCACCCCCCTTTCTTTGGAACAACTTGGTTCGGACTTACCCATGGAGAATCCGAGATCAGATAAATCATCCCGGCATCAATCAACTTAAAAACCTCTTTCTTTACAACCTCTTGCATATTTGGATTAAGATGCCTTTCGGGTTGAACAACCGGTTTATAATCATCTTCCATCAAAATCTGATGGGTACAATAAGTGGGGCTAATACCTTGAATATCCGAAAGTCTCCATGTGATCGCCCCGTAATGCAACTTCAACACCTCTATCCACTTGGACTTTTCTTCCTCCGACAATTTAGAAGGAACAATAACGAGCAAATTCGAGCCCTCTTCAAGGTAAGCATACTCCAAATGTGATGGAATAACCTTTAATTCCAATGGAGCATGTTTTTCTATCTATTTTTCACAAATTAACTCACTAACCTCCATAACCTCCGCCAAGCAAGAAACGTCATACACTACCTCTTCCTCTAACTCTTTATCCATATCTATATCCATAGCCATCCCAACAAGATCGGCTCCACAAATATAATCAAGACACGTATCAAAACCCAGAATAAAAGAGTTGAGAAAATAGACCGAATGGCATGGCCCACTAAAATCATCATTATCACCCGGGTGCGTGTAACATCCCGAAAATTCTCGTAAACCGATCGACCCGAGTGTATAGTTTGTAAATTAAATTCTTGGGTTTCACGTGAGGGCCTGGGGACCCATGGCATGTCTAAGAGGTGTTTTATTCAGTTTGAGAACAAAGAGGATGAGTTTACAAAGTTCAAGGGCTGAATATGTAACTATTGGAAATTATAACCTAAACCTTTCCCCCTACCCCCTCTTTTTGGTCTCATCTTACCCACCCACCAAAACCAACGATTTTGATGAAGAAAATTCAATTCCAAGCTGCTGGAGGTTGACCATGGTGTGTACTACACTCCCATATTCTTTAATTCCATTATCTCAGTCATTAATATGGTCAATTAAGCCGTTTTTTGAACTAGGGACCGATTTGGATTAAATTCGTTTGGCATGCTTCCCAAGGTCAAAAGCTGGAGTTTTTGGTGTCAAAGGTTTCCCGGGTATGTTTAGTATATCATACAAAAATTTCATGGAATTTGGAGTTGTTTTGGTAGGTCAATTGTAAAAAAACAAAAATTAGGGTTTTGTTGGGTTTAGAATCATAATTCTTGCAATTGGGGCGTTACCCGATCAGTTAGTGGTGTCTTATGTTAGTATAATGGCAGTAGAAAAATTATTTTTTTGGTTCTAGGGGCTTATTTGGTTGGTCATCCTTTAATCGGTTCGTAAGAGCGCGTAAACTTGGTTAATTGTTAATTAACGTGGAAGATGATGAGATTGCAAATATTAATGGGTTGGCTGTAAGAAAGTCAACTGTTATCCAAATGGGGCTGGTTTGGTTGGTGGTTGGTTAATCGGTTCGTTAACGCATGAATTCGACTCAATTAACATAAAACAGGCATAGTTTGGGAATCGTTGGTGGTGATTTATTGGAAAGGGAGTCTTGGGTAATTTAAGGAATCTGAGGGCTGATGTAGATGGATATGAACTTTGGGTATGGCTTTGGGTCAATCCAAACCCGTTAGGACGTCTCGTATAGTGAGCGAGTCGTGTCGGTTTAGTTAGTGATTGTTGTGTGCTTTATCTTGACAGGCTTATGGATTGTGAGTGATTAGCTAGAGGATTCAGTTGTGATGTTTATGTGATTCATATCAGGTGAGTTTCATGATGCCCTTTTTAACTGTTTTACATTTTGGGCTAGCATACACGTTTTATGTCGATTTTACCCTTTTGAAGCATTTGAATGATATTGCATAGTTTATGTTATTTTTACTATCTATGATTCTAAGTGTGAAAGTTTGATGTTTATGTTATGTTTATGCATGTGTGTGGCCACCGCGTTTATGATTTTGTTAAGCCGTGTCCGGGTCGAAGTGATGTACGTAAAAATTCCTTGATTTCCCTGTTGGGGGTTAGATCATAGAAGCTTGTTAATCGTTGATTAGGATTTTAAATGCTTTGCTAAATTCCAAAAGCTGTATGGTGAGGAGTTATTCATGTGTCTTGGTCTATTGCATGCTAGGATAGATAGTGACAATATTCTTGCTTATTGTGTTGATCCATGTTCATGATGTCATGTTAAGTTTATCAAGTTATCTAGGGTTTAGTGTTTCATAAGATTGCTTACTTTAGATACTATTAATTAACTCTAATTGATGACTTTGCGGAAATCAATAATACTGATTGCTTAATAATCTAATAATTGTTCTCTAGGATTTCGTTTGATTCAGTCAAGGGTCCTTAGGGTTTGTTAGATGAATATGTTTAGAAATCAGTTTCCATAATCATGTTATTTGTCCATTGCTTGATGATTGTTGATGCATGGGATTCTTACCTAGGTAGATTCCTTCTCTATTTGATTTCGATCTTGTGATTAATTGCTTGTTTTCTAGTTTACTTGTTTATTTTCTTTCTTAGTTTAATCTTAGTTTAAAAACCCTCTTTAAACATTAATAATAAATTGTCGTGTCGTAAGTCAAGTCTAATTAGTTGTTTAACGTAATTTATAGAGTCCTGTGGGTTCGATATTCTAGACTTACTTAGCTTTAGTACAATTGACCGGTTCACTTGCCGGTGTTTTGCGTAGTTGAGTCATAAGTCTAGTTTTTATTACTTGTTTAGTTTAGTTAATATTTAATCGACTGTTTTCTAGCACATCAGGTTTTTGGCGCCGCTGCCTGGGACTTTTTGCAATTGCGTTATTTGCGTTAATTGGACTTATTTTATATATACGTGCTATTTGTTTTATTTTCTTTTGAGTCGTAGGAGTCTAATTAAATTTTACTTTAATTTAGTTTTAGTTTTTATTTTTAGTCTACTCACTTAGTACGTTGCGTCCTTAAGGTTTATGCCGCATCTTCGTTCGCAAGGACCACCGTCGAAAGCTACTTCTTCACAAAAATCGTCACCGCACAGTTCACCACCAGAAAGTCCGAGAAGTCAACCAGACGTTCAAATGGCCGACTACAGAACAATTGCTACTCAAGCCTTCGATGGCTTAACCGGAAACCAGTCATGCATCGTCGTTCCCGCAATCAACAATCCGAACTCATGGCAGATTCCATCATACGTCATGAACAACATCGTTCAAACCAATCAGTTTCATGGGGGTTATGACGAGGATGCACCGGATCATATTAACCGACTTTACCGCGTTTTGAAAACTTTCAATTTACAAGGTGCTACTGAAGATGCTCTATTCTTACATCTATTTCCGTTTTCACTTGCGGGTAAAGCTGCTATTTGGCTTGACACTCAACCACCTGGAACGTTTACTACTTGGGAGGCGTTACGTTCAGCGTTTATCAAGAAGTACTTCTCACCTGCTAAAGCGGCTATTCTTCGCGATCAGATTCACTCATTTCACATGCAACCGGGGGAGAGATTTTGTCATGCTTGGGAGCGTTTTCAGAGCTTGCTGTCTTGATGCTCACAGAATGGTCTCACACCATGGGCTCTCGTGGAAAACTTTTACAATGGGTTGAACCACGAACCCAAGTTCGGTTCGACACGGCCGCGGGAGGAAGTCAACTGGCTAGGAAGAATGTCGCCGAATGTAACGAGATGTTTGAGAGCTTCGCTCAATCGGACCTTGCCAAAGAGCCACATCGCGGGAATTCCACTCCCGTTAGCAGTACATCCTCATTTGCTCGAGGTGTACACCAGGTTAATCTGGATACTAGTGTGGCTGCTGCTTTGGATCACTGACTAGAGAGGTTAAGGAACTGAAGGCCAAGGTGGACAAATGTGAGTTTTGTAGAGGTGGACATGGTACGTTGGAGTATCCGGTGATGAATCAACAGGTCAATTTCGTTGCTGGTCAAACTAGGTTTCCCAACAATTACAACAACAACAACAGTCAGAATTGGAACACTTACAAGAACCCGAATCAGAATAATGCTAATTGGCGTCCGTCGGGTGCACCACTAGGGTTTCATAATTCTTATAATCAAGGACAAGGTCAGTATTTCAGTAATAATAACACCGATGGTACTAATGTTCAAAATATGCAGGATTCAAATGGTGGAATGGGGCGTTTGGAAGAGATGATGAAGCTAATCTTGGAGAGAGATCAAGTTACACAGAAAAAGTTGTCCGAACACGATTTGCTTTTCAAGAATCAACAATCTTCTATTCTCGATATTGAAAGGACTGTTGGTGATATTGCTCGTCGTTTAGAAGAAAGGCCCCCAAGTCAGTTTTCGGGTATCCCTCAAACTAATTCGGCTGCTCAATTGAACGCCATCTCCACTCGTAGTGGTAGGGTTTTTGGTCCAGAGTTAGTTAGTAGAGAAATTAGGGAAGATAAGGATGATGAGTTGATAGATGAGGAAATAGAGGTAGAGGCTCCAGGTAAGTCACAAAATACAACACCAATCATAGAGCCGCAAGTTAAGAAAAACACCGATAAGAAGCTGGTTGGAGCCCGGCCACCACCACACACCATTGACCTAGCCTATGTCCCGTATCCCGCTCGTCTAAAGAATCAAAAGTATATAAAAGATTACGGGCATTTACTTAATATATTTAGCCAATTGAATGTCAACCTTCCATTCGTAGAAGTCCTTCAGCATATGCTTAAGTACGCCAAATTTTTGAAAGACCTTCTTAAAAGAAAGGATAAGTTGGAGGAGTTGTCGACTGTTCCCCTAAATGGAGAGTGTTCTGCGGTAGTTCTCAATAAAGTTCCGAAGAAATTACCTGACCTCGGTGTTTTTACCATTCCTGCCTTTTCAGAAGTGATATGAAATGTCAAGCATTAGCCGATCTAGGAGCTAGTATAAACCTTATGCGATATTCTTTGTATGAAAAGCTAGACCTAGGAGAGCTCACCCCTACTCATATGACGTTGTCTTTAGCTGATCTTTCTGTTAAGTATCTAAGGGGTGTCGTGGAGAATTTGCTCGTTAAGGTAGATAATTTGGTTTTCCCCATAGATTTTGTTGTTTTAGATATGGAGGCCGACGAGAGAGTACCTATCATTTTAGGTCGTCCATTTCTACGTACTGCTAGGGCGGTCATTGACGTGTTTGAAGGTAAGATCACTCTTAGAGCCGGTGATGATAGTGCCACCTATTTGGCTAAGTCCATGAGACATCCGAGTGGTCAAGACGGTCTTATTGATCCATGTCACCCAGTTTACTCGATAGAATCAGTTATCTCGGGCATGGGCCCTAGTCTTGAAGATTCCCGTTCTGTAAGTTTAAGTGTGGGGAAGGAGCGAGCGGTTTCTAGTTCTCGGGAAATGGTGAAGCATGTTGGAGTAAAAGGTGGTGGTAAGCGAAAGATTGAGAAGGTTCGTGGTTTTAGAAAGAAGAAGACCAAGATTGACGACTGGTCGGATCGTGATTCGGTAACTTTAAGGGCATTGGAATTCTACCGAGGTGGAGGAAGCTCCACTCGGTCCGCCATGTGATTCGCATAAACATAGATTCTTGAGTGAAAACTCAAGTGTAGAGTTTGTAGATTTTCCTTTATTTTTGTTTTTTTTTCTTAGTTTTGTTGAGTCATCGAGTCACTGACGTAGTATTTTGTAGTTCGTCGTTGTTTTTGCGTTTTTTGAGTTTTGCTAGGTAAAAGAGAGATTGAATGAGCTAGAGAGACGATCCCCCAAGGAAAAATTTAATGAAAAAGACAAGTATGGGGATGATGGAGCAGTGGAGCCGTATACTTCATGCTTATTTATTTGCTCCTAATTATTATATTTTATATATTTATTGGTGAAATAATTTAATTGCTTAATATCTATCATTACGATAAGATACATTTTTATATATGTTTGTTTGTATTGTTTTGCCGCTTACGTTCGGGTGTGAGAAAAGGAGTTACTATTTGCTGAGCACGTACGTTGTTGGAGGGTGTTCATAGAAGAAGACTTTGGCATCATGCTTCATTCGCATATTACCAGCTAAGTCTTTTCCATTATCAAGCTTGTTAATTATCTTTTTATTTTGTTTTTATAATTTTTAGAGTTTTAGTTTTTGTAGTCCTTCTTTATTTTAGTTTTTTTTTATTTTAAGTCGTCATTTTCCTTGCATTGAGGACAATGCAAAATTTAAGTGTGGGAATAAGATATTTGAGTCATAGTTTAAATCGAGTTTAAATTTAAAATTAAAAAATTTGAAAAAAAAATTGAAAAATGTTTAAAAAAGATGTCACTTGAATTTAGTTTTTTGCATTAAAGTGGGAGATGATGATATTTATCGGAAATTGGTTTTTCAAACTACTAATAATATGAGATAAATAAAAGAAAACGCACTTAACTTGGGATGTGTCGGTAGGCTCAGCCCTGAAAATGAAAGGGCAATTTGATAAATTGGTTATAACGAAAATCTTTTGTGGGTAAAGCACTTTGTCCGTGGAAGATAAGTAATGAAAGGTCGGGACATACTCAAGCCTCAATTATTGGTATGAAAAGTGGAAATGTCATAAAATTTTAAAAATTTGAATACATTATCATAGGATGCTTGGGTAGGTTTAACGTTAGAGTATGCCGTGTAGCCTGTGATATAAATTTAAAACTGCTAGTTTAGTGTTTTACACTTCATCGGCGTATGGTTTTATAACCTTAAATCTTGTATTGATGGGATGCTTCGGGTCCGGAGACCATGGGTCTGTATGCAATCTATTCATCTGGGTATTCACAATTCCTAAGTGGGGTTGTGGATATTTAAAATTAAGACAAAAAGAGCAAACCCTTATAAGTCTATAAACATGATCAGAAAAGTACAAATGTACAAATACACTACAGACTTGATCATCCACGCTGTTAGCCATATGGGGTCCCCTTGCCCGTGTCTCATTACCATTAAGAAACGGACCACAAGGGACACGCTACATGTAAGCCCTACAGATGAAATTTTGCATACTCACCTATGGTGATGGTTCGGGGTATTGCTTGATAACGGGGGTATGTCATGTTGTGGGGAGCACTAGCTATTAATTAATTGAACCTTAATCGTATCTAATGGCTGCTTGGTAGACTTTGATGCTTAAACTTAGGTGGATAAACAATACCCTTGATCGTCTTAACTATTCATGAAAAATAGAGCAACAAAAGTTTTAATTCTTCTAATTTTGAGGTTTAAGTCAATTTGGGGTGGTCTGGTCCGGTAAAAGCTGAAAATAAGCGGGTCTTAATTGTGTAACCACTGAGTAAAAAATTGTCAGATCTTATTTGTCCCGGTAAAGATTAAGGCATGGGTTTAAGTGGATAACAATATCGATGATCGCGGTTTTTGCGTTCTTCTAAGCTTTAAAATTTAACCTATATGTTTGTAAGACTATATTTTCCGATTCTGATCCAACTGCATCAGACTTTTTCAAGGACGAAAAAAGAGTAAGTGTGGGGATATTTGATATACATTTATTTATACATCTCGAATCCCGTGTAAAGTTATGTTTCTTTAATATTTTGAGTTCGTTTTAGTTCGAGTTTCGTTTATCTTTTATTATTTAAGGTTGAGTCAAGTTTTATCTATTTATTATGTTTTATATCTTTTGGTGTCTTGAGTGTGAAGCTCTAATTCTTTCTATCATATCATGTAAAGGTTAAGTTCATCATTTGTTCGTTTTGCTTGTCGATGATTACGTGATTGCTTCACTAATGTTTTGTTATGTTTTCATATATATGATGGCGTGGAGAAGCAAGGGAAACAAGTTCTAGAAGATTCTCAATGTTACTTGGAGTTTAAGAAGAGATTAATCAAGATTTAATAAAGAATAATCAAGAAAAAACAACAAAAATCCGAAATTCCCTTTTTAAGAACGCCGCCGCACGCGAAGGTGAGGGGCTATGGCGGCCGCGCGGCGCCTAGGGCCTTCTGGTCAACATATTTTGCAAGTCCAAGCCCATTATGCGTTCTATATATATCTTTACACCCTAGCCAATTCTAAGTTTTTTCCACCCGATTTTCCAAGGGTTTAAACTAAGATTGAAGGTGTTTTGGAGGCTAGGAAGAAGGAGGATCATAAAGATTTCGTACAAGTGTTCAAGGGTCGATTAAGACGGGTTCTCTCGTTCTCTAACCTTCGTTCCTTGTTCATTATTTTTGATGTCTTTCCTCTTAGTTTTTAATACTTGTTTAGGATTGTTTTTAATAATGATTCTAGGCTAGACTTCATGTCTACCTAGGTTTGATGAACATGTTTTATGCATGATTTCTTTCTTTGGACTAATGTTTTGATTATGGTTTCGTTATTTTAATAGTAAAAGACTTGATTTTGCTTTCATGATACATATGAATGTTTATTATCTTGATTGATTGTTAAGTATAGCTTCACATAGATCTTATATCTCTTGATTGTGTTCTTTAGATTTAGGGTTTATGTTTAATCATTACTTGGTGTTTTGATTATTATGGTTGAATAGGCCTATTAGATCATAGAAGCTTGTTAATTGTTGATTAGGATTTTAAATGCTTTGCTAAATTCCAAAAGCTGTAAGGTGAGGAGTTATTCATGTGTCCTGGTCAATTGCATGCTAGGATAGATAGTGACAATATTCTTGCTTATTGTGTTGATCCATGTTCATGATGTCATGTTAAGTTTATCAAGTTATCTAGGGTTTAGTGTTTCGTAAGATTGCTTGCTTTAGATACTATAAATTAACTCCAATTGATGACTTTGCGGAAATCAATAATACTGATTGCTTAATAATCTAATAATTGTTCTTTAGGATTTCGTTTGATTCAGTCAAGGTTCCTTGGGGTTTGTTAGATGAATATGTTTAGAAATCAGTTTCCATAATCATGTTATTTGTCCATTGCTTTATGATTGTTAATGCATGGGATTCTTACCTAGGTAGATTCCTTCTCTATTTGATTTCGATCTTGTGATTAATTGCTTGTTTTCTAGTTTACTTGTTTATTTTCTTTCATAGTTTAATCTCAGTGGGGGGAAGCCTACTAATTGTGTCAATCTTCGCCCGACCACCTCTATACCATATCTTGGAATTTTATGATCCAACACGATCCTTTCCGTCACCATAAAGTGACACTTTTCCTAATTCAACATCAACTTCGTTTTAATGCACCTTTTCAACATACTCTCAAGATTACCCAAACACTGATCGAACGAATTGCCTTACACTGAAAAATCATCCACAAAAACCTCCATGGACGTCTCTATCATATCCTGAAAAATAGTCACCATACAACGCTGAAAAGTAGCCGGAGCATTACACAACCCAAACGGCATGCGACGATACGCATACGTGCCATACGGACATGTAAAAGTCGTTTTCTCTTGGTCTTCCGATGCGATTGGAATCTGAAAATAACCTGAAAAACCATCAAGAAAACAATAAAATTGCTGACCTGCGAGACGCTCCAACATTTGATCAATAAACGGCAACGGGAAATGGTCCTTCCAAGTGGAGTCATTCAACCTCCGGTAATCAACACACACACGCCAACCGGTAACCGTAAGCGAAGGTATATGGACATTCTTTTCATTCATGACAACCGTCACCCCCCCTTTCTTTGGAACAACTTGGGTCGGACTTATGCATGGAGAATCCGAGATCAGGTAAATCATCCCGGCATCCATCAACTTAAGAACCTCTTTCTTTACAACCTCTTGCATATTTGGGTTAAGATGCCTTTCGGGTGAACCACCGGTTTATAATCATCTTCCATCAAAATCCGGTTGGTACAATAAGTGGGGCTAATACCTTGAATATCCGAAAGTCTCCATGTGATCGCCCCCTTATGCAACTTCAACACCTCTATCAACTTGGACTTTTCTTCCTCCGATAATTTAGAAGGAACAATAACGAGCAAATTCGATCCCTCTTCAAGGTAAGCATACTCCAAATGTGACGGAATAACCTTTAATTCCAATGGAACTGGTTTTTCTATCTATTTTTCACAAATTAACTCACTAACCTCCATAACCTCCGCCAAGCAAGAAACGTCATACACTACCTCTTCCTCTTCCTCCAACTCTTTATCCATATCTATATCCATAGCCATCCCAACAAGATCGGCTCCACAAATATAATCAAGACACGTATCAACCCATAATAAAAGTGTTGAGAAAATAGACCGAATGGCATGGCCCACTAAAATCATCATTATCACCCGGGTGCGTGTAACATCCCGAAAATTCTCGTAAACCGATCGACCCGAGTGTATAGTTTGTAAATTAAATTCTTGGGTTTCACGTGAGGGCCCGGGGACCCATGGCATGTCTAAGAGGTGTTTTATTCAGTTTGGGAACAAAGAGGATGAGTTTACAAATTTCAAAGGCTGAATATGTAACTATTGGAAATTATAACCTAAACCTTTCCCCCTACCCCCTCTTTTTGGTCGCATGTTACCCACCCACCAAAACCAACGATTTTGATGAAGATAATTCAATTCCAAGCTGCTGGAGGTCGACCATGGTGTGTACTACACTCCCATATTCTTTAATTCCATTATCTTGGTCGTTAATATGGTCAATTAAGCCGTTTTTTGAACTAGGGACAGATTCGGATTAAATCCGTTTGGCATGCTTCCCAAGGTCAAAAGTTGGAGTTTTTGGTGTCAAAAGTTTCCCGGGTATGTTTAGTATATCATACTAAAATTTCATGGAATTTGGAGTTGTTTTGGTAGGTCAATTGTAAAAAAAAATTAGGGTTTCGTTGGGTTTAGAATCGTAATTCTTGCAATTGGGGCGTTACCCGATCAGTTAGTGGTGTCTTATGTTAGTATAAGGGAAGTAGAAAAATTATTTTTTTGGTTCTAGGGGCTTATTTGGTTGGTGATCCTTTAATCAGTTCGTAAGAGCGCGTAAACTTGGTTAATTGTTAATTAATGTGGAAGACGATGAGATTGCAAACCCCAAAACTTGGGTGGTTAAATATTAATGGGTAGGCTGTTAGAATGTCAACTGTTATCAAATTGGTGCTGGTTTGGTTGGTGGTTGGTTAATCGGTTCGATAACGCATGAATTTGACTCAATTAACATAAAACAGGCATAGTTTGGGAATCGTTGGTGGTGATTTATTGGAAAGGGAGTCTTGGGTAATTTAAGGACTCTGAGGGCTGATGTAGATGGTTATGAACTTTGGGTATGGCTTTGGGTCAATCCAAACCCGTTAGGACATCTCGTATAGTGAGCGAGTCGTGTCGGTCTAGTTAGTGATTGTTGTGTGCTTTATCTTGACAGGCTTATGGATTGTGAGTGATTAGCTAGAGGATTCAGTTGTGATGTTTATGTGATTCATATCAGGTGAGTTTCATGATGCCCTTTTTAACTGTTTTACATTTTGGGCTAGCATACACGTTTTATGTCGATTTTACCCTTTTGAAGCATTTGAATGATATTGCATAGTTTATGTTATATTTACTATCTACGATTGTAAGTGTGTAAGTTTGATGTTTATGTTATGTTTATGCATGTGTGTGGCCACCATGTTTATGTTTTTGTTAAGCCGTTACCGGGTCGAAGTGTTGTATGTAAAAATTCCTTGATTTCCCTGTTGGGGGTTAAGGTGAAGTGTTCTAGGATAGGAAGTACTGTCCTTGGGGAGAATGTATGTAAAATCCCCTAACAGTCTATATGTCCTTGGGGTGAAGTTTATTCGGGTCCTTAACTTTGTGTTTTGGACTTGATGGAATGTGACCCGTGTTACGTGCTTGACTGAGGAAAATTTATTTATTTATTCATTGACGTTATTTATGTATTATTATGATGTTATTTATATATCATTATGTAAGTCGTACGTTAAACACCTTTGTTGGTCTTTAAAATATTTTGATGATTAAAACATGAACTCACTCAGCTCAAGCTGACTTTGCGTGTATCTTAGAATGATTTTCAGGTTGCACATAGATGGGATTACTGCTTGGAGGTGCTCAACACTACCCGTGATCTCAGGCAGTTCTAGTCAAAGCCCATTTATATTTTTAATAATTAAGACAACCATGGATGACTTTTTTTCTTGGCTTGAAAAGAAATAATGTTTGAATGTTTCTTTGACTTTTCCGCTGCAATGGCACTCTGAGTTGGATTTTTAAATTATGTGAAACTGAATTATCTTTTAATAATTTAATTTACATTTTCATGTCTTAAGGATAATAATTTGATGTTTTGTAAATTTCCGCTGCAAGAATACTCTGTAATGAAATTTTGGATTTTTAAGAAGCCAGTTTGACCTTTATTTTTGGATATGTTTGGGATGCTTACCAACTTTAGGACTCCCTGATTTTGGGGTCTTACAGTGCTTTATCGATTTAGCAACATCGTAAGTAACATTCTCATCACCAACCTGAAGTTTGATCATCCCATCATACACATTAATAAGAGCCTCCGCCTCTCGTCGGCCTCCTTGTCAAGTACCACAAAATCGACCGGAAACACAAACTTATCCACTTTCACTAGCAAATTCTCAATAATACCTCGCGGATATTTAACCGAACGATCCGCCGATGACAACGACAACGCTTATACAACGCTTATACGAGTCGGTGTAAGCTCGCCCAACTCCAACTTCTTATACAACGAATATGGCATAAGATTAATACTCGCACCCAAATCCGCCAACGCTTGACTCATCATATCACTTCCGAACATACACGGGATCGTAAACACACACGGATCTGACAACTTTTCCGGGACCCGATATAACACTACCGCCGAACAATCCCCGCTAAGTGGAATAGACGAAACCTCTCCCAACCGATCTTTTCTCTTCAGCAAATCTTTCAAGAATTTCGCATACTTTGGCATGTGTTGGAGAGCTTCAATAAATGGAAGATTGATCTTCAACTGTCGGAACATATCCAGAAAATGCCCATATTCCCTCGTGTAATTTTGATGCTTCAGATGAGCCGGATACGGAACATGGGCAAGATCAGTATCGGGTGGTGGCCGGAACTGAACCAGCTTTTTCTCAAATTATGGCTCAACGATTGGTGTTTTACCTTGTGTCTTACCTGGAGCCTCTATCTCGATCTCTTCATCTACCACTTCCTCTTCTTCAACTCCAGCCCTTTCTTTAACGACCTCGGAACCCAAAACCTTCCGCTACGAGTAGTAATGGCTTTCAATTGAGCGGCCGGATTCGGTTGAGTAGTACCCCAAAACTGTCCATGAGGCCTTTCGTCAAGACGCCTAGCAATATCACCAACGGACCTTTGAAGTTCGAGCAACGATGATTGTTGATTCTTGAAGAGCAGGTCGAGCTCGGCAAACTTTTTTTGTGTAACTTGATCTCTCTCCAAGATTTGCTTCATCATATCCTTTAATCATCCCAATCCACCATTCGAATCCCGCACATATTTTGAACATTAGTACCATTTTTATTATTATTGTTGAAGTACTAACCTTGTCCTTGATTATATGAATTTTGAAAGCCAGGTGGTACGCCCGCCGGACGCTAATTGGAGTTGTTATGATTTGGGTTTTTGTAGGTGTTCCAATTCTTATTGTTGTTGTTGTAATTGTTGGGAAATATATTCTGACCAGCAACAAAATCGACCACTTGATTCATCACCGGGCACTCCAACTTACCATGTCCACCCCTACAAAATTCACATTTGTCCACTTTCGTTTTAAGTTCCTTCACCTCTCTAGTTAATGATTCCAAAGCAGCAGCCACACTAGTATCCAGATTAACCTGGTGTACACTTCGAGAAGATGAGGATGTACTGCTGACAGGAGTGGAATTCCTGTGTTGTGGCCCTTTGGCGTAGTCTGATTGAGCAAAGCTTTCAAAAATCTCGTTACATTCGGTGACATTCTTCCATACCATTAGATTTCCTCTCGCAGTCGTGTCGAAACGAACTTGGGTTTCGTAGTTCAGCCCATTGTAAAATTTCTCCACGAGAGCCCATGGTGTGAGACCATTCTGTGAGCAACAAGATAAGCAGGTTCTGGAAACACTCCAAAGCATGAAAATATTGTTCATTCGCTCAATGTGAAAATAATGAATTGATCACGAAGAATAGCCGCTTTAGCAGGTGGGAAGTATTTCTTGATAAAAGCTGAACGCGGTACTTCCCAAGTAGTGAACGTTCCAGGTAGCTGAGTTTCAAGCCAAAGTGTTGCTTTTCCAGCAAGTGAAAAAGGAAAAAGTTGTAAGAAAATGGCATCTTCAGTAGCACCTTGTAAATTAAAAAGTTTTAAAACACGGGAAAGCCGGTTAATGTGTGTTGGTGCATCCTCGTCATCACGCCCATGAAACTGATTAGTTTGAACGAGATTGTTCATGACATATGACGGAATCTACCATGAGATGGGATTGTTGATCTCAGGATGACTGGTTCTGGTTAAGCCATCGAAGGCTTGTGCAGCAACTGTTCTTTCATCGGCCATTTGAACTTCTGGTTGACTTCTAGGACTTTCCGGTTGTGAATTATGTGGTGATGACTTTGGTGTAGAACTAGCTTCTGACGGTTGTTTTTCTGCTTACGAACTAGCCTCAGTCTTCAACGGAGAAAATTCAAGATTAGCCGGTGGTGGCCCTTGCGAACGAAGATGTGGCATATACCTGAAAAACGCAACAGACCAAGTAAGTAGACTAAAAATTAAAAGCTAAAACTAAAATTAAGTTAGACTCCTACGACTCAAACGAAAATAAAACAAATAACACGTATGTAGCAAGTAAGTCTAATTAAATCTAATACCGCAATCGCCAAGTGGCCCTGGCAACGGCGCCAAAAACTTGATGTGCTAAAAGTAGTCAAATAAAAATACGCTATATCTAGACACTAAGTAATACTCTAGACTCTTAAACTTAACTTAAACTACACACCGGAAAGTGTACCGTTCACTCTAGTAAAGCTAAGTAAGTCCGGATATCGAACCCACGAGACTCTTTAAATTACAAAACTAGCAAATTAGACTCGACTAAAAGACACGACTATTTAATAATATTGTTAGGGGGGGTTTAAACTAAATAATAGTAAAATATAAAGTAACCATAATTTAATTAAATAATATTAAAGTATAATGATTACTTAACCTAATTAATTATTCATTAATAAACTTAACCCTAATTAATTAAAATATAATAAACTATTAAAATACTTAGATTAATTCAGAAGATGAAAGTAACTACCTAGGCTAGAATCCCCTAAGTTATGGCTATCAATTAACTGCGAAACTTAAGTTATGGTGTTGGGATCGTAAAGTAAACCCTCGACAAAAAACACGAACAGGAGCCTTGACCTTCAAGAAAACACCTATGGATTTCTAACAAGTTTCAAGGCACATCATTTGATATATTAAACTTTCTTATGGTTATTTAATTGCTTATGTTTAAGTATATTTATGACGAAATCCTACCTTACATCGCGGAAATCAAAGATAGCTAAGCAGACTTCATTGACTTAATAGACTAAGCTGACAATCAAACCTAGACGGACTTCTTACGAAGATCTATCAATAACCTATCACCTTATGGCTTTCTAGGCTAGCAACCCAATTTTATTTATTTAATTAGTTTTATTTTTTCTATGGTCTTATTCAAATTCAATCACAAACTAGTCAAGAACACAAAGTAAATGACCTAACAAAACCCTATCCTATGAAACAATCAACAAGGTCAATGTGAAACAATAAATCCAAGTAAATAAAACAAGTAATCATACACATCAATTTCATCAAACTACACTTTACTTAAAACATAAAGTCCATAAAGAAAAGTAATCCCAATCAAAATCATACCAAACAAAAGTTCATCACGACCTAGGTAGTTTATAAAGTTTATCCTAGCATTGTGTAATCTAACTCAAACAAGGTAAATAAAACCGAAAACATGGTGAAAATATAAAGAACGGGAAATCAAAGATGATAAAACCTGTAATCTTCACTCGCGAACGTCTAACTCTTCACCAGCTGTTCTCGTGCCTTTAAAACCTCCACGAAACTCGAATAATAATTCTCGTAAACTCTAATTTCATCTGGTGGCAGCTGGTTATGTTCAGGTTATGTTCAGGTTAAGGTTAGGGATGTTTATATACTGAAAACAAGGCCCACCACTTAACAAAAACGAACTAAAAAAATCATCAGCATGTACCCTAGGCGCCACGCGGCCATGGAGTTCCCATGGTCGTGCAGCGCAGCGCAGCGCATTGGGGGGCAGGCCGGTCAGACCGGCCTGGTCTTTCCGGTTCCTTCCTAACACGTTCCGGATCCTCGTTTTGGCTCTTTTTTACTCGTTTTTCTCCCTTTTTGATTACGATCAATTTCTGAAACCTACAAAACATAAAAGTTTTAGTAGTATACAAATATTGACTAAAAATGAACAGAAATTATTAAAATATTAAATAAAATATACACGTGGAATATAAATATTTAGCATTTTATCAAATATATGTGTAAGTATATGAACAAACATACAAATAAAATTAACGTGCTAATTTTGAAACAAATAGAGTAATTAAATATAAAAGTAGAGTAATTATGTAATTACACTACAATGTAATTACATAATTACTCTACTTGAATTTCACAATTAACACGTT
The DNA here is from genome assembly GCF_021521415.1 of Bidens hawaiensis. NCBI lineage: Eukaryota > Viridiplantae > Streptophyta > Magnoliopsida > Asterales > Asteraceae > Bidens > Bidens hawaiensis. Next base: position 2,397 of record NW_027499889.1, on the reverse strand, counting down.
AATATCATTTGTATTTGATTCAAACCATATATATATACATACATACATACATATATATATATATATATATATATATATTGAAAAGAAACTTTGCTATGTTAATGTAAAAACATTATTCATCAAAAGCTTAGAATTTTGTGCATCACGTATAACCCTTTTGATCCACGTGTCTAATTAAGGCTGGCATATAGTGTATACTCGTACACGATAAGACACGAACACGAAATGTGTATATCTGTACATGACACGAAAACTTATTGTGTACATGTATTCCAAACATGAACACGACCTAGTTACTATCTAGTATACACATATAACATGATAATACATGATAAGAGTTGTTTAGAAACACATATTTAACAACATGTTTCGTGAAACAAAAGTCGCAGAGGGAATATCCGTGAGTGGTGAGTGGTGACGACTGAGAAACAGAGAGTGGAATGTTTTAGGAATTCAGGGTTTAGGATAACTTATAATTTTATATATATATATATAGAAAAGGGTTAAAATAAAAATACATAGCTTTGTAGAATAAGAGTAGGAATGACACAAAATTTAGAGTTAGGAAACTATGTAGCATAAATCCTTAATCCTAGGAAACTATTTGGCATTTTAAAAACCACCAATCTCAACTACTAGATCATAGATCCAATGGCCTAGATTTATTCTTACTCTTCCTAGAAAACTATTTCTTTTTATTATAACCCACCCCTATATATATATATATATATATATATATATATATATATATACCTAACCAGGTAGTTAACACGTACTTAGCAGGTAAGTAGGTATTTTGTAACACCCCGACTAAAGAGGAATACGCCCGAGTGTGACGTACAGATTGCTCAAAACACATGTGACACTATTAAGTGACAATATTATCATTAATTAATTTAAACATCAAGTACACAAGTTTTTTAAAAGAAATACAAGGAAAACAGAAGAACAACTAACAACTTGTCAATTTATTAATATAGCCTAAATTCTATTGTCTTCTCCGTTTCATCCTCTAATAAATGTACCTGTAAAATATATATAAAATAATGTCAACTAACTTAATAGTTAGTGAGTTTACACAGTTTGATATAATACATAAAAACCATACAATTCCATGAAAACTTGTGAAAAGCAAATAATGTCCTTTCCCGGTGGTAACAACCAACGTACTCGGATAATAAGGCTCTTTTCCACTCATAACAACAAGGTCCTGTGTGCAAGGGGGGCGTATGATCATACTTTCTTGAAGAAATCCATGTGCAAGTAATTTTGAGCAAGTAACAAGTAAACACACTAGTCCATGTAGCGAATTGTAGTTTTGTAAATGAATAAGTAAACAATTGATTTCATAGGATATATATGCTATCCCCAAAGTGTAAAAGCGTTAAAAAGGGGTGTGAGAAACTCACCTTTGAGATTAAATCTAAACTTGAAATGACAATCAAAAGTACATAAAAGAAAATGAACGATTGAACCTCACGAACTATAAATAAACAAAATATAATAATTAAAGACTAACTAAAGGGATTGTAAATTTTAAAGAATACTAAATCAAATGAATAAATGATAACATAAAAACAAATAAAAGATCAAAAAGGAAGATGAAATACAAAATCAATTGTTTAAGGTATTTAAAATATCAAACAATTTTATTATAAGTCAAGACTTTCCAATCTACTAAATTAGAATGTTTTGAACAACTTTCTTTTAGAAAAATTTTACAAATTTGTAACCTAAACAGACCAAAACAACCATGTAAATCAAAGGGTACGAAGCTATGAAATGTTTATAAAATATTGATTGTGAATTCATACAAATGAATTAAAATGCATAAAAATAATTACTTTGAACTGTATTTCAATGAAATGTATCATAGAATCTGGTATTGCACTTTTTCAGTTTGTTATGAACAAGATATGCCTCTTTTTTTACGGCTATATCTAATGTCAAAACTGAAATATTGCTAGAAGCAATGTTTTAATGATTTTAAAAATGATTTTGATGAAATAAAATTATGGAATTTTTTGAATATGTTTATATAAAATTTATGAGCATGTATCCTAAAAAATCCTTGGGTCCTTTGAATAAAAAATAAGGATTCAAAACAGAAAAATAAAGATGTAAGAACGTTTCAAGTGTGACCTTTGTGTAATCGATCATCTCCTTGTTTTCTTTGTCTCATCCACCCTATGCACCACAGTGTATGGATTATATGTATTCCTAGACATGATTATTATAATCATGTGACCATTTGTTTAACTAGTATGAACAAGAATTAAAATAAATAAAAATAAGATGAAGAAGACTTGATTAATTAAAATCCTACCTTTGAAATGGAAAAATAAAGAAATAATTCTCTTGAACTTTTCAAATGTAACATTCGTCAATTTTCGGACC